>NW_021703786.1:2500049-2560831 GCF_005190385.1 Monodon monoceros | reverse complement strand
GAAAGAAAGAAAGAAAGAAAGAAAGAAAGAAAGAAAGAAAGAAAGAATAAAAGAAGGAAAGAAAGAAAGAAAGGGAGAGGGCAGGGGTAGGGAAGAAGGAAGGAAGGAAATACATTATTTAGATGAGGAAATAGAAATACATGTAAAAAAGAGAAAAATGGAATGGCTTGAAGGCAAGATATAGTGAATTTTGAGAGAGATAGCAAAGATAGTACAGGCCTATTTGCTATTCATTTCAAAGAGAATGAGAACTGGGGATAAACATCAGATATGGGAGAAAGAATATCATTAGAAATAATAAAATACATTAAGGGACTATATTATAGCAATTAAGAACCTAAGTTCTGGAGTTAAGAGATCTCAATTTAAATCTTCCTCTTTATTTAGATGCTGTGAGAACTTGGGCAACTTATGGTCTAAATCTCATTTAAAAACCAAAACTGTCAAAAGTAACTACCTCTTAGACTTAGGATTAAATAGCTGGGGTACAGAAATAAACAAAAAAAACTAAAATAGTGTCTGATATTGTTAGTGTTCAATCAATATTCCATTATTATTATTATAGTTTATGTCAGAGAGTTGATAAAAGAAGACAGAGCTATTACAAATAAATATTTGTAACCACAGATGATGTCAATAAGCACATGATTAAAGGCTTGATATTGTGTTTTGTTTCCTAAAGAAAACTGATATCACAGAATTAATAATAATAAAGATAAATTTCCGTGTGTGATATAATTCCATACGGATGTGACATATTCCAGGTCACATTTTAAAGGAAATAGTCTACCAAAATTATTTCCAAGATGGCAATATTTTATTTACCATTTTTCCAATTAGTGAATAATAGCTGATAGTCTATTTTCAGAATAATTGTTATGGCAGTGATTGTCCTCTGATCTCATAATCATTTTCTAGTGTAATTTGCTATTAATATTTGAGTATGAAATGTGGGATTGAATAAGTGTGAGAAGTGAAAAGTCTTTTACCATCTCAATTGCCATAATATTGACTGTAGGTTTCTATGACTGGCACTTCTATTATTTCTTAAACTTTGTGAGCTCTATTGGGGAAGTATCTCTTGATTAGACCTAGGTGGCCAAATAGATATTTCTATGGCTTACTGATCTACTGGTAAGGATGGTATGTCAGAAGATTCAAAGAGCACCATAGCCTGCTGTTACCAAACTGAGTCTATGGGCCCTGCTCTGGCCCTAGCCCAGCTGATGGCTCCCTGCCTCAGTCAGGGAGGGTTCTTTTCTGGTTGGTTGGAGTAGGCAAATAATGAAACTGAACCTGAGATCCACACAGCACAAATTTTATTCAATGGCTAAAGAATGGAGAAACAGGAACTAAGTTCACAGATCAACTTCTCTCCCACCTGGCAACAGTGATTTAATTTTAAAAGGTAAAGGCAAAGGGAGGAAAAGTGAGGCTGATGATGGGGAGGCATATTCATTAGTCTTCTGGGGAATGGGCAGGGCTTTTGAGAAGTGGGGTGCCACTCTCTTTTCATCCTTTTTTGGTCCTTAATATCTGGTCTTGGCTGCCAGCAGGTGCTCCATTTAGTATGCTAATGAAGTAAAATCTGTATAATGGACTCAGGGTCTGTTGAAGGTCAGATTTTTTGCCATTTTGGTCCTAGCTGGTTCCATCGGGGGTTTTGTTTGTTTGTTTTGTTTTGTTTTGTTTTGTTTGTAGTTTACTTTCTTGTCTCTGGACCCTTTAACTTAAAGGTTTATGTTAACTCCTGCTAAATGTGGGGGTTGGAGGGTTGTGAGCAAGGACACTCCTGCTAAAGGTGGGGGTTGATGGGTTTTGAGCAAAGACATGGAGGAGCTCTGGCAACATGTCTAGGTTATATTTTATTGACCTTGCTTTTGGATTCATAGAAGAAAAAAAAATGAGTAGCAGTAGTCACCATTTTTCTTCCACTTGCAAAGATATCTATTTAGTTTCATAATATATGTTAATATTTTATAAATTTTAAAGATTCTTTTGATGGTGGGATACAACACACAGACACTTGAACACATGCAAGATAGAAACCTTTGTTACTTAGAGCTCCAAAGAAAGAAGACTGCCATGCAAGGTCACACAGGAGGTTACATCCCGGGTCAGGGTAGCAGCAAACCGGGAATGTAGAAGGCAGTTTATATATGGTAAAGAGAGTGTGATTAGCTAGGTTCCCAGGCTCCCTGTGGAATGGCTGGATTGAAAAGTTTCATAGGCTCTTGCATATAGGGGCTGTTCCTAGCCCTCTGGCTTCTGGCCCCAGGGTAATTAAGGTGAGTACCTAGTGGTCCCAGGGTATGAGAACTCAAGAAGGGAAGTTGCCCAAGAAGAGAAACTGTTCATCTTCTAACCAGGGCCTTAACACTGAATCAAAGCAGCATGAAATATTTTTTCTTCTTATTATCATCATCATCATCATTAATAATACTAATACTGTTAGCAGTTATCATAATTATTATTAATATATAAAAATATAGTGTCTTAAATATTTACAACACACTATTAATTTGAAACTAGTGTTAACTTTGTATTGTAGCTATAAATAGTGAGGGTCAAGGAGGATAAGAAAATTGATAATGTTCACTAAATTTGTAACTGACAGCTTAAAGTTAATTTGGCTGATATCATATTCGATATATATTCTCAGAGTTCCACTCCAAGATGGAGACATAGGAATCTCCTGAACTCAACTCCTTCCAGGGACACACCAAATCTACAGCTACACAGGGTGCAATTGTCTCTGAAGGAAATACAGAAAGTAACCTAGCAGCTCCTACATATCAGATGAATGAGAAATTATCCACATTGAAATGAGTAAGACAGGCTGAGACACACTCAAATAAACCCCACAACTGGGAGGTTACTCACAACTCCTAGCTTCTCCCTGAGGAGTGAAGGGTTTGGGCCCAGCATCTACTGCTCCAACTTTTAAGACCATTTGAAGGACTAGCCCTCAAAACACCTAGCTCAGAAAGCCAACCGAGCTTGTACCCATGAGACCCACAAGACTACAGCAAACAAAGAAACAGTTCTTAAAGAGCTTGGGAGGACTCACTGTGGCTATCCCTTCAGGGCTCAATACAGAGGGAGGAAAAAGAAAATTGCTGTCTCCCAGTCTTTCCCTGAAAGAGGCCTGTTTGCATACTATAAAAGATGCTGCCTGAGAGCCTCTAATTTAGCTTACATCTAGAGGCTGACTGAGATCCTCCTCTTTGGGACACACAAGTCCTCCACACATTCTCAACTGCTGGGAACCACTAAGAACATAGAAGATGATTTGGACAATCACCAATGTTTAAGAGACAACCAAAAGCTCAGGCCAGGCTGAACTGTAAATTTCATCTTCTACATGAGACCACTGCCAAGATTGGAAGAGGTTATTCATTCAATATATATTCTCTTGTGCAGGTCTAAATGAGAGCCCTCCTTTGTTCTGAGCTTCTAAATCATCTTTTGCACTGATGGATTCATTTTATGACTTGCAAATCCTTATAACCAGCATCAGCATAAGGCAGAATAAAATTAAGCAATGGAATCTCCACATTCTACAGTTAGAAACTTACTCAAATCTAACCTTAAATGCACTTTCACTGTATCAATTCACCCAGCTCTGATAATCATCATTCATCCTGGCACCTAGTTCCAGATTTTCCATTCAACTGGGATAAGTGAATCAAAACAAGAAATACTTGGTGCTATGGAATTATAACAAAGTAGAAGATGCTTATTTACTTTTGTGAATGGCCTATGCCATTCCCCAGAATTTTGCTTTGAAGGAGTTATAGTAAGTTTTAAGTGATTAAAGGATCCTGGCCTATGGGAACAGAATACTCAAAGATATAGAAAGATAAAAGACACTGATGTGTTTATAGGACAGTTAGTAAATCAACATGGTTAAGGAAGAAAATACATTTATGTCAGGGGCAGGAGAAGAACATTAAAGCATTAGATCATGGAAGGGATGTGAAAAACTTGTTCTGTTTTTTTTTTTTTTGCACATTTTATTTTATACATCTATTTGAATTTGAAAGCAGCAATATGGTCATATTTGCACATTAGAAATACTACTGTTTGTAATACAAAGGACATGTTGGAGCCAGGAGAGAGTAGAGGAAAGACAAGTTGAGAGACTGTTGTGGTAGTCTAGACAGGAAAAAGTGAAAACATATAATCAGGTAGAATGGTGGAAATAAAAAAACAGGACAAAGATTGACAGAGGAGGTAAAATCCACTACAAAAAAAAAAAAAAAGTGGAATACATCCTAAAGCCCAAAAGAAATTTGTTTGTGAAAACTGTGTTTTGAATGAGTCCCATGAATGCCAATAATCAAAAGCAGATCTATCTGCTGGGGACATATGATATCTGAGTTTTCTTTGTTTGTGGAATGTGGAGTGGTAGGTATTATAGCAACCAGGATACTAAGAATGAAGTGTTAGAGTGTGCATTGTAGTGTATCCCTGAAGTTTCTATTCTTTGAGAACAACACATCTGTAGTACATCTTGAAGTTAATATTTGGATATGTTATATTTACACCCAAATCACATTTTAGTGTTGTGCTAGCATAAAGGGGAAAAGGTTTTCACTGTTCCTGGAAATGATGCTATATTTCACCTTCACTCTGGAGTTTTAGACAGGAAAATAGAGAGTTAGCAAAGAGAAATTAAATGACTCTGTTGTGATATTTTCTTTTTAGTTTATGTTTTAATCCAAATTTCATTCTATGTGTGAGGATTCTATGAACAACAAAGACAACAAAATGTAGAGTGAGAGAAAGAGAGAGA
This sequence comes from Monodon monoceros, assembly GCF_005190385.1. Taxonomy (NCBI): domain Eukaryota; kingdom Metazoa; phylum Chordata; class Mammalia; order Artiodactyla; family Monodontidae; genus Monodon; species Monodon monoceros. The sequence continues at coordinate 2,556,033 of NW_021703786.1, read as the reverse complement.
GATTCAATACCCTTCCCCTTTAGGAATTCACTTAGTGATAAAATGGCTATCCTGTCAAGAATTATCATCATAAAAAAGAGATATCAAAAGAATCAGTTTCTCTTTTGCATTTCCAGAAAGATATTTCTGCTTTTCTTTCATGAGGTGCTTCTGTGACTGAGACAAATCTTAACAATGGAAGATTGAATTTCAGTCATTTAATGTATTAGTACCATGGACTTGTTAACATATTGTGTCAAGCTGTTTAAATATTTCATTATTTAAATATTTATAATGGGAATTTTTGACATGGATGAATCTGTACTTTCTAAAAAATACAGATTATAAGTTTGAAACATATAAAACAACACGAGAAAGATAGATGAGATAGCCACCAGTGGTATCCTGAGGATGATGTCTTCAGGATGGTTGAACTGTGCTACCAAGTGAAGTCTGTCTCACGGTGACTAGGTGATTAGGCTAGACTGTTAGTGAAATAACTACTTAATTCACATTCATTGAATTGCTCTTTATTACAATGTCACCCTTTATAACTATTAATTATTTCTTAAATTTCTATTTTGTCTGCTATTCATATTGGTTCACCAGTCTTCTTTTGTTTATATTTGGCTATCTTGTCCATATCTCCTATTATATTTTTAAGGATATTGTAAATTTTTGTTAAAGAAATAACTCTTATAGTAGCATATAGCTGCAGTTTAAAAAATCCAGTTTAACAGATTGTATTTAAACAGGCTTATTCTGTTAGCATTTATTGTGTTTAATATATTTAGACAGTTCTTTTTCTCATTTTTTGCTATGCTTGGGTAAACTTTTCATTATCCTTCTCTTTTTCTAAATCTATTTTTCTCCTTTTATGGTGTGTAAACTTGAAATAATTAATACTTTCACTGGTTACAACTAAAATTTTAATATATTCAATAAATGCCTTTCTGTACATATTTCTAACAAGCCTAAAATTATTTAATTCTACTATGTTGCTCTTCATGTGTTTTAACATTGTTAATACTTCATCCCATGCTCTTTTATTTTATTGCCTTCTGAAAGTTTTAGGCACACAATTAGTTGTTATTAATTATAGTCATATTGAATTAAATTTACAGACATATTTTATTATTTTTATCACATCTACTTTTTCTTTCACTAGACTCCTATAGTTTTTACTTTTCTTTATGTTAAAGTACATCCTTTTGTAATGAAGAAAGAAATTCTATGGATGATAAACTCCCATTGGTTTTTATAGGTATGATTTTGTTTTTTTATTACTTCATCCTAACTCTTGAATGTTATTTTAACTGGCTATGGAATTCTAAATTGCCAGCTATTTTCAATCAATACTTTACAGATACCTCTTCATTCTCTTCTGGCTTATATTATTGTTGATGAGAAGCCTGCTAATTCTCATCATTCATAGGTATGAAATTTATTTATTTATCCCCTAATTTCTAATATTTTGTCTTTAATCTTAATGCTTCATAGTTTAACTAAAACACTATAGTTATAAATTTATTTTAATTTTTTGTTTAGTACTTAGTATACTGATTTAGTCTGTAGACTATTTCTTATATTCCAGAAAATTATTACCTCTTATAATATTGCTTCTTTGATATTCTTCTTATTCTCTACTTTCTGAACGCCTATGGAATAAATATTGGAGTCTGTTAATCTATTCTCTATAGCTCTGAATAATTTTCACCTTTTAAAATTATCCTACCTGCATTCTGAGTTCCTAGTACTGTCTTTCAATCTCAATAACTTCTAATTGATTCTGCTTATAAACCTGTCTTTTTAAACTTTTTCTGCTTATTTATCAATATTCTTTATTCTTTTTTATGAGAGATATTCTCATTTATATCTGTAGGAAATTTCAGATTCTTTACTCTAAAGAAATATTATTTTTGTTGACTGCCCTTTTAGCAAGATTGTTTCTCACTTTTTTTGTTTTTTTCTTTCTTTTTCTTAAATTTTATTTTAATTTACTTTTTAAATTTTTTTTTTTTTTTGCATTTCGATTTGCAGGCTTCTTTTGCCTGCAACTCCCCTCCTCTTTCTCTCTCCTTATCTTATGTTCCATTTACACTCAAATTTCTCTTTCTGTTGCTTGTGTAGTAGTCTTTACACAAGTCCTTCAGGCTGTTATAATAGCACCTGGTCTTGAAGGGATGGCTCAGGAGTTCTGACCTTGAGGTACAATGTAAATATTGGGAATCCAGTCACTGAAAAAAACATGTAGCTTAGTATAGGTTTTAGCTGAAAAGGCTATGAAGCTTCACCTGCTTTCACTTGACTCCTTAGAAATAAGCTTCACATAAACCATTATATCAGCTAGTGAGTGTCAGTTGCAATGTATTTTAGCATTCTTTCACCAGTTGGGAGCATTAGCACACTTCTGATTTGAAGATATGACTTTTACTTCTGTCTCTCATGTGTGAGCACCAATATTCTTATATTGTTAAAACACTTGCCTTTATCAGGCTACAAAACCAGTCATGCCAGGAAGCAGGCCTGCCGTGGATGGCCAACACCAGCCCTGGGAACCCCCAGTAAGCACTGGGACAGAGCCCCACCTACCAGCATGCCAGCAACAGCTCTGGTATGCCACAGGCTGTGCAGCCAGCCACATTGGGACCAAGATCTTCCCAGCAAAGGGATGGAAGCCATTGCATGAGGCAGGGCTAGCAGCTAACTTGTCCAGGGGCCAGCCCTACCTACCAGTTCACCCACAGTAGTTAGCTCCACCACAACAGAAGGGTCCATGCAATCCACAAAGGAGACACCCTAGAATATAGAGCTCTGATGGCCAGAGGGGTGTGTGCTACTCTGTCTCATAGGATGTCTCTTATATAAAGCCACTTCTCCAAGGATGGGAAACATAACCAAACTATCTAATGTATAGAAATAAGCACAAAGAATTAGATAAAATGAGAAGATATAGGAATATGCTCCAAATGAAGAAAAAAGACAAAACCTGAGAAGAAGACTGAGCAGAGTGGAAATAAGGAATCTTCCCCAAAAAAGTTCAAGGTAATGATCATAAAGATGCTCAGCCAACTCAGGAGAATGGATGAACACAGGAAGTTTAACAGTGTTAGAAAACATAAAGAAGAACCATATGAAGATGAAGAAAACAATAACTGAAATAAAAATACACTAGAAAAAAATCAATAATAGATTAGAAGTTACAGAGGAACAGACCAGTAAACTGAAACATGGAGAAGTAGAAATAGCTCAAGCTGAACAGAAAGAAAAAAAAATTAAAAAAATAAGGAGAGTTTAAGAACTTCTGGGACAACATCAAGAAAACTAACATTCACTTTAAGGGTCCCAGAAGGAGAAGAAAGAGAGAAAGAGGCAGATAACTTATTTAAAGGAAAAATAGATGAAAATTTCCCTAACCTGTCAAAGGTAACAGACATCCAGGTCCAGGAAGCACAAATAGTCCCAAATAAGATTAACCTAAAGAGGTCCACACCAAGACACACTATAATTAAGATGATAAAAATTAAAGATAAAGAGAGAATATCAACAGCAGCAAGAGAAAAACAAATAGTTATGAACAAAGGAACTCCCATAAGTGTATCAGCTGGTTTTAAGCAGAATTTTACAGGCCAAAGGGAGCACAGTATAGTCAAAGTGATGAAAAAAAAACCCCTAAAACCCAGAATACTTTACCCAGCTAGACTATCATTCAGATTTAAATGAGAGATAAACTGTTTAATAGACAAGAAAAAGCTAAAAGAATTCAGCACTTCTAAACCAGCTGTAAAAGAAATGTTAAAAATACTTCTCTAAGCAGAAAAGACAACTAGAAATATAAATATTATGACAGAAAATATCTAATTCATTGAGGTAAATATACATTAAAGGTAATAGATCAACCATGTAAAAAACTAACAGGAAGGTTAAAGAAAAAGTAGTAAAATCATCTCCATCCACAATAAGTGGTAAAAAGTTACACAAAACAAAAAATATAAAATATGATGTCAAAAATATTAATTGTCTGTGAGGGGGGGAGTAAAATGCAGAAATGTTTGAGTTAAATGCATTTAAATTAAAGAGATAATCAACTTAAATAATAACATATATATAAAGGTTTTTATATCTGAACTTCATGATAACCACAAACCAAAAACCTATAGTAGATATACACACACAAAAGAGAAAGGAATCCAAACGTGATAGACAGCCATCAAATCACAGGGAAAGAGAGCAAAAGAAGAAAGTAAGAAAACTAAAAACAAACAAACAAAAAAAAAACAACAACAAACAAGTAAGAAAATGGCAATAAGTATGTTTCTTTTAATGATTATGTTAAATGTAATGGACTAAATGCTCCAGTCAAATGCACAGAGTGATAAACAAAAGTCCAGGGCCAGATAGCTTCATAGGTGTATTCTACTAAACATTTAAAAAAAGAGTTAACTCCTACCCTTCTCAAACTATTTCAAAAATTTTCAGAGGAAAGAACACTTCCAAGCTCATTCTAGAAGTCCAGAATCACCCTAACACCCAAAAAAGGGAAAGACACAAAAGAAAAAAAATTACAAAACCACTGATGAACATAGATGCAAAAATCATAAACAAAATATTAGCAAAGTTAATTAGTCAATATATTAAAAGGATCATACACTATGATCAAATGGTATCTATCACATTGTCTATCCCAAGGATGCAAGAATGATTCAACATCAGCAAATCAATCAATGTAACAGTCCACATTAACAAACTGAAGAATAAAAATCCTATCATCTGATCATCTCAATAGAAAGCTTTTGACATTTTGACATTCATTTGTGATTTTAAAAAAACTGTCAACAAAGTGAGTATAAAAGAAATATTCTTCAACATTATTAAAGCTATATATGAGAAAGCTACAGCCAATGTCATACTCAATGACAAGAAGCTGAAAGCACTTTTTTATTTAAGTCAGGAACAAGACATGGATGACTACTCCTGCCACTTTTATTCAACATAATATCGCAAGTCCTTGCCACAGCAATTAGCAAGAAAAAGACATAAAGGAAATCTAAATTGGAAAGGAAGAAGTAAAACTGTCATTGATTGCAGATGATATAATACAATATATAGAAAAATTTTTAAATGTTACCAAAAAATTATTAGAACTAATAAATGAGTTCAATAAAGTTGCAGGACACAAAATTAATACACACACAAAAATGTTGCATTTCTATATACTAGCAACAAAGTATCAGAAAGAGAAACTTTTAAAACAATCCCATTTACAATAATATCAAAATGAATAAAATACCTAGAATAAATTTAACTAAGGAGGTAAAAGACCTGTACTCAAAAAGCTATAAGATATTGATGAAAGATATTGAAGAAGACACAAACATGTGGAAAGATACACTGTACTCCCTCAGGCTGGTGAAATGTCACGTTGGCCTCTGCAAGCACATGCTCGCCCTGCACTCCGCACCTCTCCCTCCCCCTGGCCTGAGTGAGCCACAGCCCCCAAATCAGCTGCTCCTTTAACCCAGTCCTGTCTGAGCGAAGAACAGATGCCCTCAGTCAACCGTCATGCAGAGGTCTGTCAAAATCGAAAGCTGAACCCCGGGAGCTGTGCAAACAAGGAAGAGAAAGGGAAATTTTTCCCAGCAACCTCAGGAGCAGAGGATTAAATCTCCAAAATCAACTTGATGTACCCTGCATCTATGGAATACCTGAATAAACAATGAATCATCCCAAATTGAAGAGGTGGATTTGGGAGTGTAGTGGAATAACTGAGAACATGGAAAGGAGATGTGACCTATGAGCGCCCCCTTCGGCAAACCGAGGGCTAGCGAATAAGCCAGAACTGCAGGCAGTCCTGGCTACTTTGGGCGCTTATCCATGAAATGCCCTCAGTATAATCAGAATGATGGGAACACAGGGAGATGTCCTTGTGCTGCTTGTGAGCTCAAGGATGAAGCACGGCATGTCTTCAAGAAAACCCATTGTTGCTTGTATAATCAATAAAAGCATATGTTGCTGCTTTGGCATTTCTGGAATGTTAAGAAAACAAGTTTTAAGATGTAAACATAGATAATGCTTAAATAAAAGCTACCACAGCAGGACAGATGGCGCTGTTTTGCCTGAGCGAGCGGCAGCACTCTACTGCTGTGTTTCAGCACAATTCATCTCGTGTGATGAGCTTGCTTTCGGCCCTGTCAGAAGAAAACTACAACAGGGAGCAAAGATATATATTTTTTTTTTCTTTTTATTTATTTATTTTTTTTGTGGTACATGGGCCTCTCACTGTTGTGACATCTCCTGTTGTGGAGCACAGGCTCTGTATGTGCAGGCTCAGCAGCCATGGCTCACGGGCCCAGCTGCTCCACGGCATGTGGGATCTTCCCGGACCGGGGCATGAACCCGTGTCCCCTACATCGGCAGGTGGACTCTCAACCACTGCACCACCAGGGAAGCCCTTTTATTTCTCTTTTTCTCTTTGTGTGAGTGTGTATGGGTATGCTTCTCTGTGTGATTTTGTCTGTATAGCATTGCTTTTACCACTTGTCTTAGGGTTCTGTCTGTCATTTTTTTTGTTTGTTTATGTTTTTAAATTTTTTTCTTAATAATTATTTTTATTTTATTTTATTTTATCTTATTTCTTTCTCTTTTTTTTCATTTTATTCTGTGCTGTGTGAAGAATGAAAGGCTCTTGGTGCTCCACCCAAGAGTCAGGACTGTGCCTCTGAGGTGGGAGAGTCAAGTACAGGACACTGGTCCACAAGACACCTCCCAGGTCCATGTAAAATCAAATGGCAAAAGTCTCCCAGAGATCTACATCTCAACAACAATACCCAGGTACACTCAATGACCAGCAAGCTACAGTGCTGGACAACCTATGCCAAACAACTAGCAAGACAGGAACACAACCCCATCCATTAGCAGAGAGGCTGCCTAAAATCATAATAAGGCCACAGACACTCCAAAGCACAGCACCAGATGTGGATCTGCCCACCAGAAAGGCAAGATCTAGACTCATCCACCAGACACTAGTCCCTTCCACCAGGAAGTCTACACAACCCACTGAACCAACCATAGCCACAGGGGACAGACACCAAAAACAATGGGAACTATGAACTTACAGCCTGTGAAAAGGACCCCAAGCTGTTACTTGCTTAACAGTAAATTAAGCAAAATGAGAGAACAGAAAACCACACAGCAGATGAAGGAGCAAGGCAAAAACCCACCAGACATAACAAATGAAGGGGAAATAGCCAGTCTACCTGAAAAATAATTCAGAATAATGATAGTAAAGATGATCCAAAATCTTGGAAATAGGGAAAATACAAGAAATGTTTAACAAAGACCTAGAAGAACTAAAGAGCAAACAAACATTGATGCACAGCACAATAAATGAAATTAAGAATTCTCTAGAAGGGTTCAAGAGGAGAATAAATGACAGAAGAATGGATAAGTGACCTGGAAGATAAAATAGTGGAAATAATTACAGCAGAGCAGAATAAAGGAAAAAGAATGAAAAGAATTGAAGACAGTTTCAGACATATTTGAGAGAACATTAAATGCACCAACATTAGAATTATAGGGGTCCCAGAAGAAGAAGAGGAAAGGGACTGAGAAAATATTTGAAGAGATTATAGTTGAAAAATTCCATAATATGGGAAAGGAAATAGTCAAGTCCAGGAAGCACAGAGAGTCCCATACAGGATAAATCCAAGGAGAAACATGCCAGGACACATATTAATCAAACAATTAAAAATTAAATAAAAAGAAAAAAATATTAAAAGCAGCAAGGGAAAAACAACAAATAACACACAAGAGAATCCCCATAAGGTTAACAGCTGATCTTTCAGCAGAAGCTCTGCAAGCCAGAATGGAGTGGCAGGACATATTTAAAGTGATGAAAGAGATATAAACCTACAACCAAGATGACTCTGCCAAGAAAGGATCTCATTCAGATTTGATGTAGAAATTAAAACCTTTAGAGACAAGCAAAAGCTAAGAGAATTAAGCACCACCAAACCAGCTCTACAACAAATGCTAAAGGAAGTTCTCTAGGGAGGAAAGACAAGAGAAGGAAAAGACCTACAATAACAAACCCAAAACAATTAAGAAAATGCTAATAGGAACATACATATCAATAATTACCTTAAATTTATATGGATTAAATGCTTCAACCAAAAGACATAGACCAGCTGAATCGATGCACAAACAAGACCTGTATATATGCTGCGTACAAGAGACCTACTTCAGACCTAGGGACACATACAGACTGAAGGAGAAGGGATAGAAGAAGATATTCCATACAAACTGAAATCAAAAACAACCTCAAGTAGCAATCTCATGTCAGACAAAATAGACTTTAAAATAAAGACTATGAAAAGAGACAAAGAAGGACACTACATAATGACCAAGGGATCAATCCAAGAATATATAACAATTGTAAATATTTATGGACCCAACATAGGAACACCTCAATACATAAGACAAATGCTAAGAGCCATAAAAGGGGAAATTGACAGTAACACATTCATAGTAGGGTACTTTAACACCCCACTTTCACCAAAGGAAAGATCATCCAAAATGAAAATAAATAAGGAAACACAAGTTTTAAATGATACATTAAACAAGATGGACTTATTGATATTTATAGGATATTCCATTCAAATACAAGAGAATACACTTTCTACTCAAGTGCTTATGGAACATTCTCAAGGATAGATCATATCTTGGGTCACAAATCAAGCATTGGTATGCTTAAGAAAATAGACATTGTATCAAGTATCTTTCCCAACAACAAGGCTATGAGACAAGATATCAATTACAGGAAAAAATCTGTAAAAACTACAAACACATGGAGGGAAAACAATACACTACTTAACAAACAAGATATCACTGAAGAAATCAAAGAGGAAATCAAAAAGTACGTAGAAACAAATGACAATGAAAACACGATGACCAAAACCCTATGGGATGCAGCAAAAGCAGTTCTAAGAGGGAAGTTTATAGCAATACAATCCTACCTTAAGAAACATTTCAAATAAAAAAGCTAACCTTACACCTAAAGCAATTAGAGAAAACACACAAACAAACAAACAAAACCCAAAGTTAACAGAAGACAAGAAATTATAAAGATCAGATGAAGAATAAGTGAAAAAGAAATGAAGGAAATGATAGCGAAGGTCAATAAAACTAAAAGTGGTTCTTTGAGAAGATAAAGAAAATTGATAAACCATTAGGCAGACACAAGAAGAATAAAAGGGAGAAGACACAAATGAATAGAATTAGAAATGAAAAAGGAGAAGTAACAACTGACACTGTAGAAATATAAAGGATCATGAGAGATTACTACAAGAAATTATATGTGAAAAAAATGAACAACTTGGAAGTAATGGACAAATTCTTAGAAATGCACAAGCTTCAGAGACTGAATCAGGAAGAAATAGAAAATATGAACAGACTAATCACAAGCACTGAAATTGAAACTGTGATTTAAAATTTTCCAACAAATAAAAGCCCAGGACCAGATGGCTTCACAGGTGAATTCTATCAAACATTTAGAGAAGAGCTAACACCTATCCTTCTCAAACTCTTCCAAAATACAGCAGAGGGAGGAACACTCCCAAATTCAATCTATTAGGCCACCATCACCCTGATACCAAAACCAGACAAAGATGTCACAGAGAAATAAAACTACAGGCCAATATGACTAATGAACATACATGTAAAATTCCTCAACAAAATACTAGCAAACAGAATCCAACAGCATATTAAAAGGCTCATACACCATGAACAAGTTGGGTTTATTCCAGGAATGCAAGGATTCTTGTATATATGCAACTCAATCAATGTGATACACCATATTAACAAATTGAAGGAGAAAAACCATATGATCACTTCAATAGGTGCAGAGAAAGCTTTTGACACAATTCAACGCAAATTTATGATAAAAACCCTCCAGAAAGTAGGTGTAGAGGGAACTTTCCTCAACATCATAAAGGCCATGTATGATAAACCCACAGCCAACATCACCCTCAATGGTGAAACTCTGAAAACATTTCCACTAGGATCACGAACAAGACAAGGTTGTCCACTCTCATCACTATTATTCAACATAATTTTGGAAGTTTTAGCACCAGGAATCAGAGAATAAAAAGAAATAAAAGGAATCCAAATTGGAAAAGAAGAAGTAAAGCTGTCACTGTTTGCAGATGACATGATACTATATATAGAGATCCTAAAGATGCTACCAGAAAACTACTAGAGCTAATCAATGAATCTGGTAAAGTAGCAGGATACAAAATTAATGCAAATAAATCTCTAGCATTCCTATACACTACTGATGGAAAATCTGAAAGTGAAATTAAGAAAACACTCCCATTTACCATTTCAATGAAAAGAAAAATATATCTAAGAATAAACCTACCTAAGATGACAAAAGACCTGTATGCAGAAAATTATAAGACAGTGATGAAAGAAATGAAAGATGATACAAAGAGATGGAGAGATAAACCATGTTCTTGGATTAGAAAAATCAACATCGTGAAAATGACTCCACTACCCAAAGCAATCTACAGATTCAATGTAATCCCTATCAAACTACCACTGGCAATTTTCACAGAACTAGAATTAAAAAAATTCACAATTTGTATGGAAACACAAAAGACCCTGAACAGCCAAAGCAATCTTTAGAAAGAAAAATGGATATGGAGGAATCAGGCTCCTTTACCTCAGACTATACTATGAAGCTACAGTAAGCAAGACAGTATGGTACTGGCACAAAAAAAAGAAATATAGATCAATGGAACAGGATAGAAAGTCCTGAGATAAACCCATGCACATATGGTCACCTTATTTTTGATAAAGAAGGTGAGAATACACAATGGAGAAAAGAGAGCCTGTTCAATAACTGGTGCTTGGAAAACTGGACAGGTATATGTAAAAGTATGAAATTAGAACACTCCCTAACACCATACACAAAAATAAACTCAAGATGGCTTAAAGACCTAAAGGAAGGCCAGACAGTATAAAACTCTTGGAGGAAAACATAGACAGAACACTCTATGACATAAATCACAGCAAGATCCTTTTTAACCCAACTCCTAGATAAATGGAAATAAAAACAAAAATAAACACAGGGGACCTATTGAAACTTAAAACCTTTTGCACAGCAAAGGCAACCATAAACAAGACGAAAAGACAACCCTCAGAATGGGAGAAAATATTTGCAAATGAAACAAGTGACAAAGGATTAATTTACAAAATGTACAAGCAGCTCATGCAGCTCAATATCAAAAAAAGAAACCACCCAATCCAAAAATGGGCAGAAGACCTAAATAGACATTTCTCCTAGAAGATATACAGATTGCTAAGAAGCACATGAAAGAATGCTCAACATCATTAATCATTAGAGAAATGCAAATCAAAACTACAATGAGATATCATCTCATACCGGTCAGAATGGCCATCATGAAAAAATATAGAAACAATAAATGCTGGAGAGGGTGGGGAGAAAAAGGAACACTCTTGCACTGCTGGTGGGAATGTGAATTGGTACAGCCACTATGGAGAACAGTATGGAGGTTCCTTAAGAAACTACAAATAGAACTACCATATGACCCAGCAATACCACTACTGGGCATATACCCTGAGAAAACCATAATTCAAAAAGAGTCATGTATCAAAATTGATCATTGCAGCTCTATTTACAATAGCCAAGAGATGGAAACAACCTAAGTGTCCATCATTGGATGAATGGATAATGATGTGGCACATATATACAATGCAATATTACTCATTCATAAAAAGAAACGAAATTGAGCTATTTGTAATGAAGTGGATGGACCTAGAGTCTGTCATACAGAGTGAAGTAAGTCAGAAAGAGCAAGACAAATACCATATGCTAACACATATATATGGAATTTAAGAAAAAATAAAGTCATGAAGAACCTAAGGGTAAGACAGGAATAAAGACACAAACCTACTAGAGAATGGCCTTGAGGATATGGGGAGGGGAAAGGGTAAGCTGTGACAAAGCGAGAGAGTTGCATGGACATATATACACTACCGAACATAAAATAGATAGCTAGTGGGAAGCAGCTGCATAGCACAGGGAGATGAGCTCGGTGCTTTGTGACCACCTAGAGGGGTGGGATAGGGAGGGTGGGAGGGAGGGAGATGCAAGAGGGAAGAGATATGGGAACATATGTATATCTAAAACTGATTCACTTTGTTATAAAGCAGAAACTAACACACCATTATAAAACAATTATATTCCAATGAAGATGTAAAAAAAAGCCAGAACATGGAAGCAACCTAAGTGTCCATCAACAGATGAATGGATAAAGAGGATGTGGCACATATATACAATGGAATATTACTCGGCCATAAAAAGAAACTTAATTGAGTTATTTGTAGTGAGGTGGATGGTCATAAAGTTTGTCATTCAGAGTGAAGTAAGCCAGAAAGAGAAAAACAAATAATGTATGCTGACACATATATATGGAATCAAAAAAAAAAAAAGAAAACATGTTCATGAAGAACCTAGGGGCAAGACGGGAATAAAGAGACAGACCTACTAGAGAATGGACTTGAGGATATGGGGAGGGGGAAGGGTAAGCTGTGACAAAGCGAAAGAGTTGCATGGACATATATACACTACCAAATGTAAAATAGATAGCTAATGGGAAGCAACCGCATAGCACAGGTAGTCAGCTCAGTGCTTTGTGACCACTTAGAGAGGTGTGATAAGGAGGGTGGGAGGGAGGGAGATGCAAGACTGAAGAGATATGGGCACATATGTATATGTATAACTGAATCACTTTGTTATAAAGCAGAAACTAACACACAATTGTAAAGCAATTATACGTCAATAAAGATGTTAAAAAAAATGATACACTGCACTCATGGGTTGGAAGAATAAGTATTGTTAAAATGATCATACTTCCAAAGGCAAAATACAGATTAAATGTAATCCTTATGAAAATACCTATGACTTTTCACAGAACTAGAACAAATAATTCTGATATTCACATGGAAATACAGTAGACCTTGAATAGCAAAAACACTCTTGAGAAAGAAGAACAAAGCTGGAGGTATCACAGTCCCTGATTTCAAACCATGCTGCAAATCTACAGTAATCAAAACTGTATGGGTAGGCCAATTAGCTACCCACCATAGGGGCAAGACCCAGCTCTAGTCACCAGTAGGCAAGAAACAGACATTTCCATCAGAGGTGTGCAGAAACCTCTTAGACAGCCTCATCCATCAGTGGGCAGACAGTAGAAGCACAGAACCTATAGTCCTGGACCCTGAGGAACAGAAACTTCAATCACAGAAAACTAGACAAAATGAGTTGACAGAGGAATATGTCCCAGATGAATGAAGAAGGTAAAACATGAGAACAATTAAGTGAAGTAGAGATAGACAACCTACCAGAAAAACAATTCAGAATAATGATAGTGAAGATGATCCAAGATCTTGGGAAAAGAATCAAGGTAAGGATCAAGAAGATGCAAGAAATGTTTAACGTAGACCTAGAAGAACTTAAGAACAAACAGACAGAGATAAATAGTAAAATAACTGAAATGAAAAATACTCTAGAAGGAATCAACAACAGAATAACTGAAGCTGAAGAAAGGCTAAGTGAGCTGAAAGATAGAAAGGTAGAAATAACTGCTGAAGAACAGAATAAAGAGAAAAAAATGAAAGAAATAAAGACAGTTTAAAAGGCCTCTGGGGCAACATTCAGCATAACCTCATTGGCATTACGTGGGGTCCAGAGAGAGAAGAGATAGAGAAAGGACCTGAGAAAATATTTGAAGAGATAATGGCTGAAAACTACCCTAACATGGGAAAGGAAACAGTCCAGGAAACACAGAGAGCCCCAGGCCGGATAGATCCAAGGAGGAACATGCTGAGACACATAGTAATCAAATTGACAAAATTTAATGAGAAAGAAAAAAATATTAAAAGCAGCAAAGGAAAAGTAACACATATCATACAAGGCAACTCCCATAAGGTTATCAGCTGATTTCTCAGCAGAACCTCTGCAGGCCAGAAGGAGGTGGGACAATGTAAAGAGGTAAAAGGGAAGAACCTACAACCAAGAATACTGTACCCAGAAAGGCTCTCATTCAGATTTGATAGAAGAATCAAAATTTTTCACACAAGCAAAAGGTAAGAGAATTCAGCACTACAAGACCAGCTTTGCAACAAATGCTAAAGAAATTCTCGAAGCAGAAAAGAAAAGGCCACAACCACAAACAGGAAAATTACAAAAGGAAAAGCTCACTGGTAAAGGCAAAGAAACAGTAAATATAGGAAATCATCCACACACAAATATGATATCAAAACCAGCAATTGTGAGAAGAGGAGAGCACAAATGCAGGATTTTGGAAATGCACTTGAAATAAAAACACCAGCAACTTATATCAATCTTGTTTATGCATGGACTGCTATATCAAAACCTCATAGTAAGTGCAAACTGAAAATCTACAATAGATACACACACACAAAAGAAAAAAGAATCCAAATACAATGCTAATGGTAGTCATCAAATTACAAGAGAAGAGAACAAAAGAGAAAAGAAAGAAAAAAGACCTACAAAAGCAAATCCCAAACAATTAATAAAATGACAATAAGAACATATATATTAACAATTACCTTAAACTTAAATGGATTAAATGCACCAACCAAAATACACAGACTGGTTGAATGGATACAAACAAAAATCCATAAGTATTCTGTCTACAAGAGACCCACTTCAGATCTAGGGACACATACAGACTGAAAGTGAGGGAAAAGAAAATGGTGTTCCATGCAAATGGAAATCAAAAGAACGCTGGAGTAGCAATATTCATATCAAGAAAAATATAATTTAAAATAAAAACTTCTATAATAGACAAAGATTGACACTACATAATGATCAAAGGAACAATCTGAGAAGAAGATACAACAGTTGTAAATATATATGCACCCAACATAGAAGCACCCCAATATATAAGGCAAATACTGACAGCCATAAATGGAGAAATCTACAGTAACAAAATAATAGTGGAACATGTTAACACAGCAGTTTCATCAACGAGCAGATCATCCAGACAGAAGATTGATAAGGAAACACAGGCCTTAAATAACACATTAAAGCAGATGGACTTAAATGATATTTAGAGAGCATTCCATCCAAAAGTGGAAGAGTACATATTCTTCTCAAGTGGTCATGGAACATTCTCCAGGATTGATCATGCTAGGCCACAAAGTGAAACTCTGTAACTTTAAGAAACCTGAAATCATATCAAGCATCTTTTCTGACCACAATGCTGATAATCAATTAGAAGGAAAAAAATGTAAAAAGCACAAGCACTTGGAAGCTAACCTATATACTACTAAACAACCAGTGGATCACTGAAGCAATCAAAGATGAAATAAAATACCTAGAGACAAATGAAAATGAAAGCACATGATCCAAACACCTCTGGAATGCATCAAAAGCAGTTCTAAGAGGAAAGTTTATAGCATTACAATCTTACCTAGGGAAAAAAGAAAAATCACTTTACACCTAAGGCAACTAGAGAAAAAATGAGCAAAATCCCAAATTAGCAGAAGGAAAGAAATCATGAAGAGAAAAGCAGATATAAATGAAATAGAAACAAGAAACCAATAGAAAAGCTCCATGAAGCTAAAAGCTGGTTCTTTGAAAAGGTAAACAAAATTGACTAAACTTTAGCCAGGCTAATGAAGAAAAAAAGAGAGCTCAAATCAATAAAATTAGAAACACAAAAGGAGAAGTTACAACAGACACCACAGAAATACAAAGGATCATGAGACTACTATAATCAATTATATGCCAATAAAATGGACAACCTGGAAGAAATGGACAAATTCTTAGAAATGTACAGTCTCCCAAGACAGAACCAGGACAAAATAGAAAATATGATCAGTCCAATCACAAATACTAAATTTGATTTTAAAACTCCCAACAAACAAAAGTCCAGGACCTGATGTCTTCACAGGTGAATGTTACCAAGCATTTAGCAAAGAATTATTACCCATCCTTCTGAAACTCTTCAAAAAAAATGCAGCGGAAGAAATACTCCCAAATTCATTCTATGAGGCCACCATCACCTTGACACCAAAACAAAAAATATTGCACAGAAAGAAAATAACAGTATCACAGATGAAATAGATGCAAAACTCCTCAACAAAATACTAGCAAACTGAATCAAACAATACATCAAAAGGATCATACACAATGATCAAGTGGGATTTATGCCAGGGATGCAAGGAATTTTCAGTATCCACAAATCAATCCGTGTGACATATCACATCAACAAATTGATGAATAAAAACAATATGATCATCTCAATAGATGCAGAAAAAGCTTTTGACAAAATTCAACAGTGATTTATGATAAAAACTCTCCAGAATGTGGGCATAGAGGGAACAAACCTCAACATAATATAGGCCATATATGACAAACCTATAGGTAATATCATACTCAATGGTGAAATGCTGAAAGCGTTTCCTCTAAGACCAGGAACAAGACAAGATATCCATTCTCACCATTTTTATTCAGCATAGTTTTGGAAGTTCTAGCCACAGCAATCAGAGAAGAAAAAGTAATAAAAGAAACCCAAATTGGAAAAGAAGTTAAACTTTGTCACTTTGCAGATGACATGATATTATACAGAGAAAACTAAGTCACTTTGCAGATGACATGATATTATACATAGAAAACTAAGTCACTTTGCAGATGACATGATATTATACATAGAAAATCCTAAAGATGCTACACACTAATAACGAAAGATCATAATGAGAAATTAAAGAAATCATCCCATTTACCATCACATCAAAAAGAATACCTAGGTTTATACCTAGGAATAAACCTACATAAGAAGACAAAAGACCTGTTCTCCAAAAAGTGTAAGACGCTGATGAAAGAAATCAAAGATGACACAAACAGAGAGATATACCATATTCATGGATTAGAAGAATCAATATTGTAAAAATAACTACACTACCCAAGGCAATCTACAGATTCAATGCAATTCCTATCAAATTACCAGTGGCATTTTTCACAGAATTAGAACAAAAAATCTTAAAAGTTGTATGTAGACAAAAAAAGACTGTGAGTAGCCAAAGCAATCTTGAGAAAGAAAAACAGAGCGGGAGGAATCATGCTCTCTGACTTTAGACTACACTACAAAATAATATGGTTCTGACACCAAAAACAGAAATATAGATCAATGGAACAGGATAGGATGTCCAGAAATAAACCCATGCAACTATGGATAATTAATCTATGACAGAGGAGGCAAAACTATAAAATGAATGAAAGATTCTCTCTAATAAATTGTGCTTGAAAACTGGACAGCTACAAGTAAAAAAAAAAACAAAAAACAAAAAAAACTACAACATTCTTTAACACTATACACAAAAATATATCCAAAATGGATAAAAGACCTAAATGTAAGACCAGATACTATAAAACTCTTATAGGAAAATATAGGCAGAACACTCTGATATAGACTGTAGCAAGATATTTTTTGATCCCCCTCCTCTGGTAATGGAAAACAAAAATTAAAAAATGGGACCTAATTAAACTCAAAATCTTTTGCACAGCAAAGGAAACCATAAACAAAATGAAAAGACAACCCACAGAATTGGAGAAAATATTGGCAACTGATGCAACCAATAAGTGATTAGACTCCTTACTTTACAAAGGGCCAATGCAGCTCAATTTAAAAAAAAAATAATAGAAAAATGGGCAGAAGACCTAAAGAGACATCTCTCCAAAGAAGAAATACAGATGGCTAAGAGACACATGAAAATATGCCCAACATCACTAATTATTTGGTAAACGCAAATCAAAACTACTATGAGATATCACCTCACACCAGCCAGAATGGCCAACATCAAAAAATCTGCAAACAATAAATGCTGGAGAGGGTGTGGAGGAGAGGAAACTCTCCTACACTGTTGAGGGAATGTAAATTGGTACAGCCACTATGGAGAGCAGTATGAAGGTTCCTTAAAAAACTAAAAATAAAGCTACCATATGATTCAGCAATCCCATTCTTGGGTGTATATCCAAAGAAAAACGTAGTTCAAAAGGATACATGCACCCCAATATTCACTGAAGCACTGTTTACAGTAGCCAAGACATGGAAGCAACTTAAATGTCCACTGACAAAAGAATGGAAAAAGAAGTTGTGGTACATATATACAATGGAATATTACTCAACTATTAAAAAGAATGAAATAATGCCATTTACAACAACATGGTTGGACCTTCACTTTACTAAGTGAAGTAAATCAGACAGAGACAGACAAATATCATATGATATAGCTGATATGTGGAATATATAAATAAATAATGAATTTATTTATAAAACAGAAACAGACCCACAGACTTAGAGAACAATCTTATGGTTACCATGGGGAAAAGGTAGAGGGGAGGGATAGACTGGAATTTTGGTATTGGTGTGTACACTCTGCTACATTTAAAATAAAATGCCTTAACATGAAAAAAATTAAAAACTGTATGGGTATTAGTACAAAAACAGAAATATTCATCAATTGAACAGAATATAGAGCCCAGAAATGAACTCACATTTCTATGGTCAATCAATCTGTGACAAAGGAGGCAAGAATAATCAATGGGGAAAAGACAGCCTTTTCAATAAATCGTGCTGTTAAAACTAAACAGCTACATGCAAAAGAATCAAATTGGACTACTTTCTCACACCAAATATAACAATAAACTCAAAATGCATTAAAGACTTAAACGTAAAACCTGAAACCATAAAACTCCTAGAAGAAAACATAGGCCATACTCTCTTTGACATCTGTCTCAGCAATATTTTTTGGATATGTCCCCTCAGGCAAGGGAAAGAAAAGCAAAAACAATCAAATGGAACTACATTAAACTAAAAAGTTTTTGCACAGCTAAGGAAACCATTAGCAACACCAAAGGACAACCTACAGAATGGGTGAAGATATTGCAAACAATATTTCTGATAAGGTTAATATCCAAAATATACAAAGAACTCATTCAACTCAAAAAAAAAACAACAAACTATTAAAAGTGGGCAGAGGGCTGGAAAAACTTATTTCTAAAGCCATACAAATAGGCAACAGACACATGAAAAGATGCTCAACATTTTTTTTTTTTTTTTGTGATACACGGGCCTCTCACTGTTGTGGTCTCTCCCATTGCAGAGCACAGGCTCCAGATGTGCAGGCTCAGCGGCCATGGCACACGGGCCCAGCCGCTCTGCGGCATGTGGGATCTTCCTGGACTGGGGCACGAACCCATGTCCCCTGCCTCAGCAGGCGGACTCTCAACCACTGTGCCAACAGGGAAGCCCCAACATTCTTAATCATCAGGGAAATGTAAATCAAAAACACAATGAGATACTACCTCACACCTGTAAGAATAGTTGTGAAAAAGACAACAAATGATAAATGCTGGTGAGGATGTGGAGAAAAGGGAACACTTATGCACTATTGTTGTGAATGTAAATTGGTGCAACCACTATGGAAAATATTATTAAATTTCCCCAATAAATTAAAAATAAAACTACTGTTCTATCCAGTAATTTCATTTCTGAATATTTTTCCATAGAAAATAAAAACACAAATTCAAAAAGATATATACACCCCAGTGTTTATTGCAGCATTATTTACAATCACCAAGATATGGCAACAACCTAAGTGACCACTGGTAGATAAATGGATAAGGATGATGTGCTATGTTTATGCAATGGATTATTAACCATAAAAAAAGAATAAAATCTTACCATTTGCAAAAACATGGATGGAACTGGAGGGTATTATGCTAAATGAAATAAGCCAGACAGAGAAAGAGAAATACTGTATGATTTCACTGATATGTGGAATCTGAAAAACACAAGAAATGAATAAATGTAACAAAACAGAATAGACTCGTAGATACAGAGAACTAACAGGTGGTTGCCAGAGAGAAGGTGTGTGGGGGGATGAGAGAAATAGGTGAGGGAAATTAAGAGATACAAACTTCCAATTAGTTATAAGATAAATCAGTCACATGGATGTAATGTACAGCATAAGATATATAGTCAATATTTTTTTAATAACTTTGCATGGTGACAGATTGTAAATAGACTTATCTTGTTATCATTTTTTAGTGTATAAAAATATCAAGTCACTATGTTGTACACTGAAACTAATATAATGTCAATTACACTTCAATAAAAAAAATAATCCTGTCTTTATCTGCCTGCAGTTTTGAGGTTAAACAACCTCTCTCTCTCTCTCTTTTTTTTTTTTTTTTTTGTGTGTGTGTGTGGTATGCAGGCCTCTCACTGTTGTGGCCTCTCCTGTTGCAGAGCACAGGCTCTGGATGTGCAGGCTCAGCGGCCATGGCTCACGGGCCTAGCCACTCCGCGGCATGTGGGATCTTCCCAGACTGGGGCATGAACCCATGTCCCCTGCATCAGCAGGTGGACTCTCAACCACTGCACCACAAGGGAAGCCCCAACCTCTCTTTTTAAAAACACAGCCCTCCCCATTTCCTCAAGTACATATGAGTGGAAATAAACTGTTCCTAAACTTGGGCAGTTGGTGTTATCCATTTTGAGTTCTAAACATCTAAATTGTGGATCCTGGACTAGGATGTCTGCTCCTGTATCTACAAAAACTCTGTTACTTCCTGTCTCAATAGAAAATCCTAAATTTGGCCTCACACCTGTTTATGCAAGTAAAGGTCTCTTGATCTGTTTTTGGTGCCTACTGACAATAAAAGAAGGAAATGAGTGATTTAGTTATATCTATATTTTGTATTTGGTAACTCCCAACATAAAAAATATCTCAACATACACAACACACACACACACACACACACACACACACACAAAATCTCGCTTCTGACAATGAAAGAAAACAAATGAACAAATAGGGAAATGCAATATGGCTAAGATGGAACACAGAAGGATCATAATAACAATATGCTTTTTTTGGTTTTTGTTTTGTTTTTGCTTTTGCTTTTGCTTGATAGCACTGCACACTTCTAAAAGTAACATTTCCTTTAATCAGCCCCAATACCTTGGAAGAGAGCCCATGAGAGCATAGTTGATGATTGAATTCCCACAGCTTTCAAAATACTATTTTCCCTCACTGAGCTGTCAACCCTCAAGGGCAGAAACTGTAGATTGCTAATACACGGCTGTAGTCTAACAGTACAGCATATTCTTTGGTCTTGAGAAAACTGAAAAAAAAACTGCCCATAGCTTGCAGTGGTTTCATGTTCAGAAATCAAGAGGAATTTCCAAAGGTAAAATTTATCGCTGATGGAACCTAAGTAGAGCAACAGAGCTCATATGGAAAAACTATAAACAAACTTCAAGTGATGGTCTTACCCAAGCCCATAGATTTTATATATCTTGGGCTGAGAGGTCCAGAGACATATTTCAATGTTAACAAACTGATACATAAAACCATTCTTATGCAGCACAGGCTGTCTTCCCCAGCTCTATTTAAATTGCTCTACTCCTAAGGGAGATCAGAAGCCAAAATTTAACATGTGTGTGTGTGTGACTGTGTTCATGCCTTGCTATTTTCAATTTTTTTAAACTTAAACCCAATTTTTTGGTTATTTATCCTGGCTTCTCCAATTAAAAATATACACATAGTCTATTTTTAGAACAGTTTTAATTTCACAGCAAAATTAAGCAAAATGTACAGAGAGTTCTCATATATCCTGACAAACCCACCCACAAGACTCCCTCCTTATCAATATCCCATACCAGAGAGGTACATTCGTTACAATCAGTGAACCTACACTGACACATCATTATCAACCAAAGTCTATAATTTGCATTAGGGTTCACTCTTGGTGTTATAGTGTTATATATTTATGGATTTGGACAAATATACAATGACATGTATCTACAATTGTAGTGTCATACAGAATATTTTCACTGCCTTCTGTGTTCTGGCTATTTATCCCTCCCTCCTCCCTAGCAACCACTGGAAACTACTGATATTTTTTTTTGTCTCCATAGTTTTACCTTTTCCAGATTGTCATATAGCTGGAATCTTACAGTATATAACTTTTCAATTGGCTTCTCTTAGTAATATGCATTTAAGATTCCTCTATATATTTTCATGGCTTAATAAGGCACTTATTTTTAGCAAAGAATATTCCATTGTCTGGATGCACCACAGTCAATCTATCCGTTCTCCTACTAAAGCAATCTACTACATCTTAGTTGCTTTCAAGGTTTGGCAATTGTAAATTAAGTTGCTATAAATATCCATGTACAGGTTTTTGTGTGCATATAAGTTTTTAATTCATTTGGGCAAATATCAAGGAGCACAATTACTGGATTCTATGGTAGGAGAGTGTTTCCTTTTGTAAGAAACTGCCAATCTGTCTTCCAAAGTGGCTCTACCATTTTACATTCCCACCAGGAATAAATGAGAGTTGCACATTCTCACTATCATTCATTGTTGTCAGTGTTTTGGATTTTGACCATTCTAATAGGTGCGTAGTGCTGCTCACTATTGTATTAATTTGCATTTCCATAATGACGTGATGTGGGGCACCTTTTCATATGCTTATTTGTCATCTGCATATCTTCTTTGGTGTGATATGCACTTAGATCTTTCATCCATTTTTTAGTCAGCTTGTTTGTTTTCTTACTGTTGAATTTTGAGTGTTCTTTGTATCAAATAACAGCCTTTATCTAAGTCTTTTGCAAATATTTTTTCCCAGTCTGTGGCTTATCTTCTCATTCTCTTCACCATGTCTTCTGCAGAACAAAAGTTTTTAATTTTAGTAAAGTTTGCTTATCAATTATTTCTTTCATAGCTTGTGCTTTGGTACTGAATCTAAAAAGTCACCACCATAGCTAATGTCATACAAATTTCCTTCTGTGTTATCTTCTAGGACGTTTATAGTTTTGTATTTTATATTTATGATCCATTTTGAGCAATTTTTGTTAAGAGTACAATGTCTGTTCATTTTCTTTTTTCTTTTCTTTTTTTTTTTTTTTCTGCATAGTGATATCTAGTCATTCCACCCAGCACCATTTGATGAAAAGACTATATTTTCTCCATTGTATGCCTTTGCTCCATTGTCAAAGATCAGTTGAATATATTTTATGGGAGTATATTTCTGAGCTCTCTATTCTGTCCCATTGATCTATTTGTTTATTCTTTCACCAATATTACACTGTAATATTGATTACTAAAGCTTTATAGTAAGTCTTGAAGGTTCATAGTGCCAGTCTTCCTACTTTGTTCCTCTCTTTCAGTATTATGTTGGCTATTTTCAGTCTTTTGCCTATCCATATACACTTTGTAATGAATTTGTCAATATCCACAAAGTCACTTGCTGAATATTTGATTTGATTTGCATTGAATCTGTAGTTTGATTTTGGAAGAGCTGACATCTATACAAATTTGAGGTTTTGTATCCATATACATGGAAGGTCTCGTATTTATGCAGTTATTTGTTTCTTTTTGTATTATTGTTTTTATAATTGCCTCATATAGATCTTGGACATATATTTTTAGATTTATGCCTAAGTATCTCATTTTTAAGGATGCTACCATAAATAGTACTTTTTAAATTTCAAATTCTACTTGTTTATTGCTGGTGTATAAAATTGATTGACTTTTGTATATTAAACTTGTATTCTGCAATCTTGCTATAACCACTCACTACTTCCAGGAATCCTTTATTAATTCTTTTGGATTTTCTACATAGGTAATCATGTCATACTTGAACAAATACAGTTTTATTTATTTCACCTAAATCTGTATACTTTTATTTCCTTTTCTTCTCTTATTGCATTAGCTAGAACTTTGAGTACAATAATGAAGTGATGAG
Organism: Monodon monoceros; assembly: GCF_005190385.1. Lineage (NCBI taxonomy): Eukaryota > Metazoa > Chordata > Mammalia > Artiodactyla > Monodontidae > Monodon > Monodon monoceros. Next base: position 2,532,185 of record NW_021703786.1, on the reverse strand, counting down.
AGGGAACATTCCTGCCTCAAGAAAGCTTATTTTTTCTGACTATGAAGCATGATGGTAGCCAAGGGTTTTCCTGTAGATGTTCTTTATCAAGTTGTGGAAACGCCCTCTATTTCATAGTTTGCTTAAACTTTTGTGTGTTTTTTATTTATCACAAAAGTGTGGTGGATTTTGTCAGTTAATTGTTCTGCATCTGTTGTTGGAATTATATGATTTTTATTTCTTAGTCTGATGTGGTGGACTACATTAATTGACATTCTAATGTTGAACCAGCCTTGCACAACATGAATAAATCTTACTTTGTTGTGGTATATAATTTTTTTGAACATTGTTAGATTTGACTTGTTAATATTTTGCTGAGGAATTTTGCATCTATATTCATGGGATATATTGGTCTATAGTGGGGATTTTTTGGTGTTTTATTTTTATAATGTCTTTGACTGGTTTTAGTGTTAGAGTAATACTGGCCTCATAGGGTGGTTTAAGAAGTGTCCCCTCTGCTTCAAACTCTGGTAGACATTATAGGGAATTGGTATATTATTTCTTAAAGTGTTTGGTGGAGTTTACTAGTGACCAATCTGGGCCCTACATTTTATGTTATGTTATGTTATGCTATGCTATTTTATTCTTTTTATGTCTTAACATGTTGTTAACTATTATTCAGAGCAAAATAGGGAATCAGTTCTAGTCTAGATTAGGAATCTGTGCTTCATGAACTTGCACAAAATGCATAATTATATGTACCTTAATGTCTTAGACATAAAATTAAGAAATTATACCAGAAAATTTCCAAGAATCCAACAGACTGTAATTCTGTGATGCTAAGGCATTTTAAATGTAAAAAAAGAAATACAAAACAATGACTAAAATCTAAAATTATTAGTCACAAAACTGAAATTTCAATGAAGATATATTTCAATGAGGATATATATATATTTAATTGGAGCATAGTTGCTTTACACTGCTGTGTCATTTTCTGCTGTACAGCAAAGTGAATAATATATATATATATATATATATATATATATATATATATATATATATACCTCTCTGTTTTGGATTTCCTTCCCATTTAGGTCACCAGAGAGAACAGAGTAGAGTTCCCTGTGCTATACAGTAGGTTCTCATTAGTTACCTATTTTATGCATAGTAGTGTATATATGTCAATCTCAATCTCCCAATGCATCCCACCACCCCACCTTTCCCCGCTGGCATCCATACGTCTGTTCTCTACATCTGTGACTTGATTTCCACTTTGCAAATAAGAGCACCTATACCATTTTTCTAGATTCCACATATATGTGTTAATATATGATATTTGTTTTTCTCTTTCTGACTTACTTCACTCTGTATAATAGTCTCTAGGTCCATCCACATCTCTGCAAATGAAACAATTTTGCTCCCTTTTATGGGATTAATATTCCATTGTATATATGTACTGAATTTTCTTTATCTATTCCTCTGTTCATGGACATTTAGGTTGCTTCCATGTCCTGGCTATTGTAAATAGTGCTGCAATGAATATTGGGGTGCATGTATTTTCTGAATTATGGTTTTCTCTGGGTATATGTCCAGGAGTGGGCTTGCTGTATTATAGAGTAGTTCTATACTTACTGTTAAAAGGAACCTCCATACTGTTCTCCATAGTGGCTGTATCAATTTACATTCCCACCAACAGTGCAAGAGGGTTCAATTTTCTCCACAGCATCTCCATCATTTATTGTTTGTAGGTTTTTTGATGATGGCCATTCTAGGTGATACCTCTTATAATTTTGATTTGCATTTCTCTAATAATTAGTGGTGTTGAGCACCTTTTCATGTGTTTGTTGGCCATCTGTATGTCTTCTTTGGAGAAATGTCTACTTAGGCCTTCCACCAATTTTTGATTGAGTTGTTTGGTTTTTTTTTTTTGATATGGAGCTGAATGACTCAGCTGTTTGTATATTTTGGAGATGGATCCTTTGTCTGATGCTTCATTTGCAAATATTTTCTCCCATTCTGAGAGTAGTATTTGTCTTGTTTATGGTTTCCTTTGCTGTGCAAAAACGTTTAAGTTTAATTAGGTCAGTTAGTTTATTTTTGTTTTTATCTTCATTATTCTAGGAGGTGGGTCAAAAAAGGTGTTCAGCCTATGTTTTCCTCTAAGAGTTTTGTTGTGTCTGGCATTACATTTAGGCCTTTAATCTATTTTGAGTTTATTTTTGTGTATGGTGTTAGGGAGTGTTCTAATTTCATTCTTTTACATGGAGCTGTCTAGTTTCCCTGGCACCAATTTTTGCAGAGACTGTGTTTTCTCCATTTTATATTCTTGCTTCTTTTTCATAGGTGTGGGGGTTTATCTCTGGGATTTCTATCCTGTTCCGTTGATGTATATTCCTGTTTTTGCATCAGTACCACACAGTCTTGATTACTGTAGCTTTGTAGTATAGTCTGAAGTCAGGGTGCCTGATTCCTCCAGCTCCATTTTTCTTTCTCAAAATTACTTTGGCTCTTCGGAGTCTTTTGTGTTTCCATACAAATTATAAAATATTTTGTTCTAATTGTGGAGAAAATGCCATTGGTAATTTGATAGGTATTGCATTGAATCTGTAGATTGCTTTGGGTAGTATAGTCATTTTCACAATATTGATTATTCCAATCCAAGCACATGATATATCTCTGCATCCATTTGTGTTATATTTAATTTCTTTCATCAGTATAATATACTTTACTGTGTACCAGTCTTTTGCCTCCTTAGGTAGGTTTCTTCCTAGATATTTTATTATTTTTGTTGCAAATGTAAACGGGATTGCTATCTTAATTTTTCTTTCTGATCTGTCATTATTGGTATATAGGCATGCAAGAGATTTCTGTGTATTCATTTTGTATCCTGCACTTTACTAAATTCAATGATTAGCTCTAGTAGCTTTCTGGTGACATCTTTAGGAATTTCTATATATAGTATTATGTCATCTGCAAACAGGAACAATTTTAGTTCTTCTTTTGCGCTTAGGGTTCCTTTTATTTCTTTTTATTCTTTGATTGCCATGGCTGGGACTTCCAAATCTATGTTGAATAATAGTGGTGAGAGAGGACACCCTCGTGTTTTTCCTGAGCTTAGAAGAAATGCTTTCAGTTTTTCAACATTGAGAATAGGTTTGCTGTGAGTATGTCATATATAGCCTTTATTATGTTGAGTTTATTATGCTATTCCCTCTAAGCCTGCTTTCTGGAAAAGTTTTTATCAAGAATTGGTGTTGAATTTTGTCAAAAGCTTTTTCTGCATTTATTGAGATGATCATATGGCTTTTATTCTTCAATTTGTTAATATGGTGTATCACGTTGATTTGCATATATTGAAAAATCCTTGCATCAGTGGGATAAATCCCACTTGATCATGGTGTATCATCCTTTTAATGTGTTGTTGGATTTGGTTTGCTAGTATTTTGTTGAGGATTTTTGCCTATAATTCATCAATGATATTGGCATGTAATTTTCCTTTTTTTGTGATATCTTTGTCTGGTATTGGTATCAGGGTGATGGTGGTCTTATAGAATGAGCTTGGGAGTGTTCCTCTCATGCCAATTTTTGGAAGAGTTTGAGAAGGTTAAGTGTTTTCTCTAAATGTTTGATGGAATTCACCTGTGAAGCCATTTTGTTGTGGACTTTTGTTTGTTGGATCATATTTAATCGCAATTTCAATTTCAATTTCATTACATGTGATTGGTCTGTTCATATGTTTTATTTCTTCCTGGTTCAGTCTTGGAAGTTTAAACTTTTCTCTGAATTTGTCCGTTTCTTCCAGGTTGTCTATTTTATGGGCATATAGTTGATTGTAGTAGTCACTTATGGTCGTTTGTGTTTCTCTGGTGTCAGTTGTAACTTCTTTTTCATTTCTAATTTTATTGATTTGAATCCTCTCCCTTTTATTCTTGATGAGTCTGGCTAAACTTTTATCAATTTTGTTTATCTTCTCAAAGAATCAGCTGTCAGTTTCACTGATTTTTGCTATTGTTTTCTTTGTTTCTATTTAATTTATTTCTGCTCTGATCTTTATGATTCTTTTATTCTATTAAATTTGGAGCTTTTTGTTCTCTCTTCTCTAGTTGTGTTAGGAGTAAGTTTAGGTTTTTTATTTCAGATTTTCTTGTTTCTTGAGATAGGGTTTTTTTTTTCTTTTTTTTTAGACTTTGGGGGTAGGAGTTTATTAATTTATTTATTTAGGTTTGCTGTGCTGGGATTTGCTTCTGTGCAAGGGCTTTCTCTAGTTGTGGCAAGTGGGGGCCACTCTTCATCACAGTGCATGGACTTCTCACTATCGCGGCCTCTCTTGTTGCAGAACACAGGCTCCAGATGCACAGGCTCAGTAGTTGTGGCTCACGAGCCTAGTTGCTCCATGGCATGTGGGATCCTCCCAGACCAGGGCTTGAACCTGTGTCCCCTGCATTAGCAGGCAGATTCTCAACCACTGTGCCACCAGGGAAGCCCCAAGGTAGGGTTTTATTGCTATAAACTTGCCTCTTAGAACTGCTTTTGCTAAATCCCATAGGTTTCGGGTCATCATGTTTTAGTAACCATTTGTTTCTAGGTATTTTTTAATTTCCTCCTTGATTTCTTCAGTGATCTCTTGGTTATTTAAGAGCATACAGTTTAGCCTACATGTGTTTGTGTTTTTTACAGTTTTTTTTTTCTTCTGTCATTGATTCTAATCTCAAAGTGTTGTGTCAGGAAAGATGCTTGATACAATTTCAAATTTCTTCAATTAACCGAGGCTTGATTTGTGACCCTAGATGTGATCTATCCTGGGGAATGTTCTCTGTGCACTTGAGAAGAATGTGCAAGAAAGTGCATTCTGCTGCTTTTGGATGGAATGTCCTACAAATATCAGTTAGTCTATCTAGTCTGATGTATCGTTTAAGGACTGTGTTTCCTTATTAATTTTCTCTCTGGAAGATCTAGCCATTGGCATCAGTGAAGTGTCAAAGTCCTCTAATATTATTATGTTTCTGTCGATTTCCCCTTTTATGGCTGTTAGTTTTTGCCTTATGTATTGTGGTGCTCCTATGTTGGGTGAATAAATATTTATGATTGTCATGTCTTCCTCTTGAAATGATCCCTTGATCATTATGTAATGTCCTTCCTTGTCTCTTGTAATAGTCTTTGTTTTAAACTCTATTTTGTCTGATATGAAAATTGCTACTCCAGTTTTCTTTTGATATCCATTTGCATGGAATATCTTTTTCCATCCCCTCACTTTCAGTCTGTATGTGTCCCTAGGTCTGAAGTGGGTCTCTTATAGACAGTATATATATGGGTCTTGTTTTTGTATCCATTCAGCCAGTCTATGTCTTTTTTTGGAGCATTTAATCCATTTACATTGAAGGCAATTATCAATATGTATGTTCCTATTACCATTTTCTTAATTGTTTATTTTTGTAGGTCTTTTTTCATACCTTGTGTTTCCCACCTAGGGATGTTCCTTTAGCATTTGATGTAAACCTGGTTGAATGGTGCTCAATTCTCTTAGATTTTGCTTGTCTATAAATCTTTTCATTTCTCTGTTGAATCTGAATGAGATTCTTGGTGGTTAGAGTAAGCTTGGTTGTAGGTTTTTCCCTTTCAACACTTTAAATATATCCTGCCACTCCCCATGGCCTGTAGACTTTGTGCTGAAAAATCAGATGGTAACATTATGAGGATTCCCTTGTATGGTATTTTTTGCTTTTCTCTTGCTGCTTTTAATATTTTTTCTTTGTATTTAATTTTTGTTGGTTTGATTAATGTGTGTCTTGGTGTGTTTCTCCTTGGGTTTATCCTGTATGGGACTCTCTGCACTTCCTGGAAGTATGTGATTATTTCCTTTCCCATGTTAGGGAAGTTTTCCACTATAATCTCCTCAAATATTTTCTCAGACCCTTTCTGTTTGTTTTCTTCTTCTGGGACCCATATAATTCAAATGTTGATTAGTTTAATGTTGTCCCAGAAGTCACTGAGACTGTCCTCATTTATTTTCATTCTTTTCTCTTTATTGGCAGTTATTTCCAATAACTGCCAATAATGGTGGCAGTTATTTCCACCATTCTGTCTTCCAGCTCAGTTATCTGTTTTTCTGCCTCCGTTATTCTCCTATTGCTTCCTTTTAGTTTATTATTCATTTGAGTTATTGTGTTGTTCATCACTGATTGTTTGTCCTTTAGTTCTTCTAGGTCCTTGTTAAACATTTCTTGTATCTTCTCAATCTGTACCTTTATCTTATTTCTGATATCTTGGGTCATCTTTACTATCATTACTCTGAATTCTTTTTCAGGCAGATTTCCTATTTCTTCTTCATTTATTTGGTTTTGTGGGTTCTTACCTTGCTTCTTCATCTGTAACGTATTTGTCTGTTGTTTCATTTTGTCTAACTTACTGTGTTTATGGTCTCCTTTCCACAGGTTGCAGGGTTGTAATTCCTCTTGCTTCTGTTTTCTGTCCCCTGGTGGGTGAGTTTGGTCCAGGGGCTTGTGTAGCCTTCTTGGTGGGAGGGACTGGTGCCTGCTCTCTGGTGGGTTTAGCTGAGTCTTTTCCTTCTGATGTGTCTGTGAGCTCAGTACTACTTTAGGCAGCCTGTCTGCTCATGGGTGGGTCTGTGTCCCCATCTTGCTGGTTGTTTGGCTTGAGGTGTCAAGCACTGGAGCCTGCAAGCAGTTGGGTGGAGCTAGGTCTTAGAGTCCAGATGGATACCTCCAGGAGAGTGCATGCTGATTAATATTCCCTGGACCCAAGAATTTTCTGGAATTCCAGCATCTTGGACTTGGTTCTCATATCCCAGAGACCTGGGCCCAATCCCTGGTCAGGGAACAAAGAGCCTGCAAGATGTAAAGAATGACCAGAGTAAAAAGAAAGAAAAGAAAAGAAAAAGAAAAGAAAACAGACAAACAAAATCCAAGACAAATAGCAAAAACAAACAGCAACAACCATAACAACAACAACACACACTCAAAAAAAAAAAGAAGAAAGAAAACAGACAAAACCCAAGAAAAATGATAAGAACAAAACCAAACAAACAGAAACCAAGAAGCAGAAAGAAAGAAAAAAAAAAACCACAGAGAAAACAAAAAGATCAGTGAACAAAGAAAATAACTCAAAGATGAAAGCAATCCATTAGGACTAAACTAGCAAAACCAAAAAGTGAAAAACAGAAAGAAAACTAAAAAATAAGGCAAAGGATACATAAAACAAACACATAAAAATGAAAAAAGAAAGAACAAAAACAAGAAAAAAACAACAAAAAATAAAGTAAAAATAGAAAAATAAAAAATAAAATAAATATTGAAAATAATAAAAAGTAAAAATAAAAAATAATTAAAAACAGCACCACCAACAACTGAACAAAAAGAAACAAACAAAAAATAATAGAAAGAAAGAATATATAGTTATCTCTATGGATAAGACAACTGAAACAAATCTTACCTCACCTATAAATAAGTTTTACTTTAAGGACTTAAAAACGTGGAAAGTGATTTTGGCACATCAGATAAAATTAGCAGCAATTGTTTGCTTCCCAAAAGTTTGTTCAATTATCAACATTTTTTACAACTACTTTTCCAGGCACTGATATGGATGCTGATTTATGAAGAAAATAAGTTTTCCCTGTCATAAGGAGACTGATATCTAAGAAATCTGAAGAAAAAGAAATGGCAATATGATGTATACAATGATGATGAGTTAGGAGTTCTAAATGAGTACAGATAATGAAGCAGTGCCTCCACCTCTAGTAGTCTCATACACCTGGCAGCAGAGTTTGAGATCTCCAGTTAAACTGATTCACCTTTGGCATTTATCAGCAAAAATTTTCTATAAATTAAGAACTAATCATAATACAGTACTTGGCAAAAAGTGAGCAATATCTACATAGCCAGAATTAATCAGCATTTTTTAAAAGTTTGGACTCTTGGCATCTTCCTCTTTTAAGTGGTAATAATATTTCTGAAATCATCAAAAGTGATTATAAGAATTAAACAAGATGATGTATGAAATGTGCTTAGCAAAGCATTTAGCATATAGTGATATTTAATTAATTGTACCTATTAAAATAAATGATTTCTCAGAAAAATGAGAAAATATAAGTTATAAAACAAAAATTTTATTATTAGTGAAAGAAAGAAGAATAAAAACTGTTAGAAGATATAGACAAGAATATCTCCCATAAAGTAGAACTACATAGATAATAACAAAGAAAAATAGGAGATAAAATATATGAAAATTAAAAAAAAATAGTTAAGAGATCAAACTAACAGGGATTAGAGAAAATAGGAGGTGGATATTCTCTAAAAATTAATGTGCCCTGGAACTAAAGGGCATGGCTCTCTATATTTATGGTTTCATGGAGAGCCCAAGTACAATAAATGAAGAAAAATAAAAGGCCCACATTAAAGTATATCATAATGAAATTCTACTACAATTGGGTAAGATGCTAAAAGATTCCTAAAAAAAGGCAAAGTTTTTGGCATTAATGTTATGAACAGAAATACTGGAAATTAAGAGATAATGGAACAATGACTTCAAATTTTGAAGTACAATCATTTTTAAACTATAATTCTTGACCAAACCTATTATCAATAAAGTGTAAGAGGAGGACAAGGACATTTTAAGACAGTAATGGTCTCAAAAATGTTGTCTCCCATGTGCCCTTAATTAGTAGGTGTTAAGGAATAAACTAACAAAGAGGTGTATATAGGATCTAGGAAACAGGAGGCTTAACATTGGTACAAAGAGTCCATAGTAGACACTGTGTAGGGTGACCTAAAGAACAGTCCACTAGTTTGGAAAAGAAAGACAGATCACTCCTCCAGGGAGATGCTCAAGAAAGTAGGGAAAAAAATATATATGTATGTAAACTTGGACATAAGAAGTTTTCTAATGAATTTGAATATTTGGAGTATACATAATTAACATTGTATTTGAATATTCTGAAAATAATACTAGTAGATGTTTGAAAGATCTGCTTAGTATTTTAAAAAAATAATCTTTACATAGAACAGTAGATTAAAAAATGAAACAAATAAAATCTAGGAAGGAAAAGAAATATTGTTATAATATATTTTATTACTTGGTGCAACAGTGAACATTTATGAATAAGAATAATGATATTATGACTACAAGATGCCAAAAATTTCCATGAAATTGAGTCAAGTTTGGAAGGTGCATAGAAGGGAATATGGGGTTGGAGGGATAAGGTCAGTCAGAGAGTTAAATATTTATCTGCTGTGAATGAAATCTGAAATCCCTTAACACAAATAGCAATATAATCAAATAGTTTTGAAATGTGGAAATGGTTGCTTCTGAAAAGTAGGTCTGGTTGGTGGGATGCAATGGGACGAAGACTGTTCCTTTTTGGTATGAGCCTGATAACATTATTTGGATTTTAAATGATGTGTGTGCTTGTATAACTCTAATAAAAACCTAAAATACATTTAAAATATTAACAAAAGTTGTGGCTTCCCAGGGGAATAAATTAATTACCTTTCTCTTTTAAAGAACTAAATCAAGTTTACCTTCTGCACTTGCTGAATAAGTTTAATGCAATTATAAGACCTATATTCCCACTTCCCATACCCAGCACACATACAACAAATATTTTCAACTGTCTTTAGATGCTTAAGATGTCATTAATGTATGGAAAAATCTGTTTTTGTATAATTAAAAACAATAGCATTTAATTCAAATGCATTTATAAAATTACTCTCATATACAAATTCATTTCCATGAACAGTAATTATTCATCAAGTTAACCACTTAAGTTGTTCTATGAGACTCTGTTCAGTGTTTCTGGAATGTTAACCTGTGATGGTAATGTTGGAAAAAGACAACCCGGCATAACTGAAACTTTGACATGCTAGTTAAACATTAAGCTTTTAGTAAATGATCTAATCCCTGCTGAATATCAGAATTATCTGGGCCCAAAGAGAGTGCAAAATTGGTGTAATAGCTCAGCTGTGAAGGCAGAAAAGTATTTGATGCAGTTTCATCCATATTAAAACATCTTTTAGGGAAAATTGTTGCCCCCAGAGAAGCTACTCAAGGAACAAAAGTCTGACTCAGAGTTTTTTGATGAGGTCTGGTGTCAAAAAAAATTACCTGAATCAACTAGATCCCTTTAGTGCTGGATAAAAATATGAAGAGAAAGACAAGTAGAAAGATCTGGAGAGGATGAGGAAAACAGAAAGAGAGAGAGAAATTTTCCATTGCTAGTGAGGCTGAAGAGTCCTGATAGAAAGATGGGTCTGAGTGGCCACAATGGGCCATGTGCAAGCCAAAATTATAAGGAAATAGACTCTGAATGAACAGGAGATATGAGGTAAGAGGTGCAGTTTGGTATACTACATATTTGAAGAGAGGGAATACGTTTTGATATAGTCATTGTTGAGAGTGGGTCAGCAAGGTGTCAAGAAATAGAAAAGAAGATTGCACGGAAATGTTGCCTGCCCAGTTGTGTCTGGTGATCACAAATCTGTAGTTAACCTATCCCTAAATTTCTCTGTCAACATGAGGCCTTGGAAAGTTATTTACCCTTGTAGGTCTCTGTTTTCAAAATATAATTTAAAACATTTCTTTATCTATGATGCAAAGAGATAGATTGTGCCCCGGTTGTTCCATCCAGCATGTAACAATAATATTCATCATTAGTAAGTCACTGGGTATGAGGTATGGGAGTGGGAAGTAAAAAGTTTCACAAAGCAAATTCCTGCTCACAAACACTTCAAAGTCTTTGTAGACAAACTGTATCCTCAAAACAAGAATCAGAGGCTCTGCATTCAAGCATCATATTGACTATAACAGTTTCTTTCCAGTTAGAAGACATGCTAGTATAATTGATGATATTTTTCTAGTCCTCAAATAAGTGTTTCTCAGGGCTTTGGGAGAACTTAATTAATGCCACCTGATATTTTTCTTCTTGTGCTATATGTTTCCTAACAGATTTCCTGCTGCGGCATTTTGATTATTTCTGTTTTGAAGCTTCTTCCTCTAAATTCCTCTTGGGGTGGGGATCTGCAAGGAGATAAAAGTATGGTTTGTAATCTCATAGAGTGATTCAGGGATTAGAGTCCCTGGCACTGAGTCCCTTGTTTATATCCTGTTTAGCTTGCCATATGAAACTGTTTAAAATGTCTGTGGAGTTTCATCTGCAATAGTAACACAGAAATCAGGAACCATCCATTGGAGCTTTGAAATGTCTCTGTTCTTTGTTGCTTTTCCTTTGATTTAAGCACTAAACTCTTAATACAGTATACTTTACACAGATGAATATCAATGCCACCTAGGGAATTTTTAAAATATAATGTCAAGGCCTTGTACTTGGAAATTTAATTGGTCTTGAGTATGCCCAAAGTATGCTTTTCTCCCTCATGTTTTCCAGATGGTTCTCATGTGTGATCAGGATTGAGAGTCACTGTTTTCAGAATAGAAAATGGATAGGTTAAGTGAGTAAATTGTAGAACACCTTGGAAAAGAGTGCAGAACACCTTCTCTGATCCAAACAAAATACTTAAAAAAAATCCTCCAATATTTGCTAAATCAAAAATGTCAAGTGATATAGAGTGGGAAGGAGGTATGTTGAAGAAAGAGTGGATTAATAATGTTTGGGATTGGAAGCAGAGTGGGAGGGAGAATGGAGAGTTTGGGTGAAGGTTCTTTAGAATCTGAAATTTGCCCAGAGTATAGAAATTACATGCAAGGTTTCTGCAGGAAGCTCTTCATAAAACAGTTTAAGAAAAACTAGGTATATGTAAAGACATTTCTGATATTTTTCAGGTCCCTGTATGAGTATGATTCAGCTAAGGGCCTGTGGGCTAATGCTAATTTTCATTCCTGATCTCTTGATGCTAACACAGGTCAAAACTTTGGAATGCTTCCTCTATGGATATGACTAAGCTGAAATACAGATAAGTTTTTTTTTTTAATTTATTTTTGGAATGTAGGGCATGCTATTCAAAGTGGTGATATTCTGTTCAGAGGTTGATTAGCTGGCTGACTTGATTCTGGACTGGGTCCTTTTTACTACACCTGAGAACTGCCAATCGTTCAAAGAAAGCAAATTGTCATTATAGTTCATCTTCTTTTCATAATGCCCCCGCTCTGGAGTCATCCCATCCCTTGGGCCCCTGGTATTTGTTTGATCTTGCTATGTTCTTCCTACAAACCTGTATGACTTCCCCATCGCATTGTTTCTGAGTCTGCTATAACTGAAAATTTCTGATGGCAGAATCACACATGTAGCATCTGGAGACTTAGGTACGGTGTAAAGTTAAAGCAGGAGTTTAGCTTGAGGCATATCCCTTGTGAGCAGTCTAGAATGCCATTCATTTCTAAGTCTTGCTTTTCTAAACCAACAGGAAATATGAGTAATATAGCCAGAGGATAGAGCTCTGAATCTGTAATGGTGGTCCCCTGATGTGGGAAATCACCCTTTCTTTCCCCACCTGATACAAATAGCCAATTTTAATTTATCTCTGAGGGAGAATTGAGGGTGAATTGACCATTTTTGCTGCTGCGAAAGGAAGACAGAAGGTCTCCAGAGTGAATTTTCCCATGGAACGGCTTTAAGAGAAAAACCTACTGATAATATACTTAATTTACACGCACTGTAAAGACTACTTCCTCCTGCTGCTAATTAGTGTGTGGTCCATTAATGTTGTGAGTCCAGGAGAAGCCTCACTCCTGGTCAGTCACTTAAAGCATAGCCTGGGGAAATGCAAATTTCCTCCATCTCTGCAGAGTAATGAAACTGTCGGAAGGGTAATGAACTGAGGACTTGTACATACAGAGTCATTAAAATGAATTTTAATTTGGATGAATTATTTGGTTTTACAGTTAGGTTAATACACAGTGTTTATTTTATTTTATTTTTTAATAAAACTTCTAAAAGCTAGATTGTTTCCTTGAAATATTGAAGGACATATAATCTTCTTTTTGAGGATTGACTCTCCCAGAATAACACGATGTAGTATAGTGACTTTAATCCTAAAACCTCTCCAAACTAATTTCTGAGTGGGCAGGGCACTTTAGGATTATCCTTCCCTAGGTATTTGTCTCCAGTGTTTATCTGTGACAGTTTTACATTATTTGATGTCTCAACTAGTTTTACTGTCATTATTTGGAGCATGTAGTTATTACCAAACTCCATTGTTCAAATTAATGAAAGTCTGCCTCATGTGGATAAAGTTCTCAAGTTTTAAGCCAAATAAAACTTTGTGTTCCATTAGCCACTAACAATATGTGTGACTTTGGACTAGCTGATTGATAATGGAAATGCTGCATTGTATGTCAGAAGTAGAGAATCATCCTATTAAAGGAGATATTTTAATTAAAGGATCTAGCACAGAATCAAGCATATGGCACAAACTAAATAGCTGGTAGATTTTGCTATTACCTCTATGACTACTATGAATTAAAGTGCTGGGTGTGGCTGAGTGGGAAAGCATATGAAACAACATTCATAGTTGACAGGTATGATCTAAGTCTTGATCTAGGTGGTGGAAATGCTCTAAAAATTGACCAGCATTATTTATTTAAGTAAAAGTCCATTGAGTGGTGGACTTAAGATTTATGCATCTTACTAATTTAAAAAAAAATGTGTTTTGTGAAAGCAGTTTATTGTCACTTAACTGCTCTGACTTCAGAATCTTCCTAAAAATTAATTTGATCATCTTAATAAAACTTATATATTAGAGTATATAAGTATGAATCAGTGTAGTTGGAAGATAATGCATATGAAATGTATGAATGAATGAGAAAGTATGCGGTATACATAGTTTGCTTAGATTATAAAAGCTTTTATGATCATAGTTTTTTAGAATAATTTTTATTGGAGTATAGTTGATTTATAATGTGGTGTTAGTTTCAGATGCACAGCAAAGTGAATCATTTATATATATATATCTCCACTCTTTTTTTATATTGTGTTACCATATAGGTCATTACAGAGTATTAAGTGGAGTTCCCTGGGCTATACAATAGGTTCTTATTAGTTATCTGTTTTATATATAGTTCATTTGTACCATTTTTTTAGATTCCACATATAAGTGATATTATATGATATTTGTCTTTGTCTGACTTATTTCACTCAGTATGACAATCTCTAGCCCCATCCATGTTGCTGCAAATGGCATTATTTTGTGCTTTTTTATGGCTAATATTCCATCATGTATATGTACCACATCTTCTTTATCCACTCCTCTGTTGATGGGTATTTCGGTTGCTTCAATGTCTTAGATATTGTAAATAGTGCTCAATGAATATTGGGGTGCATGTATTTTTTTGAATTATAGTTTTCTCCAGATATATACTGAGAAGTGGGATTGCTGGACCATATGGAGTTCTATATTTAGTTTTTAAGGGAACCTCCGTACTGTTTCCATAATGGTTGTACCAATTTACATTCCCACCAACAGTGTAGGAGAGCTCCCTTTTCTCTACATCACCTCCAACATTTATTGTTTGTATATTTTTGATGATGGCCATTGTGACTGGTGTGAGATGATACCTTATTGTAGTTTTGATTTGCATTTCTCTAATGATTAGTGATGATATGTCTCTTTTCATGTGCTTTTTGGCCATCTGTCTTCTTTGAAGAAATGTCTATTTAGGTCTTCCACCAGTTTTCTTGATTGGGTTCCCATTCTGTGTGTTGACTTTTTGTTTTGTTTACGGTTTCCTTTGCTGTGCAGAAGCTTTTAAGTCATATTTGTTTATTTTTGTTTATATTTTCATTACTCTAGGAGGTGGATCTAAAAAGATATTGCTGCAGTTTATGCCAGAGTGTTTTGCCTATGTTTTCCTCTAATATTTTTATAGTGTCTGGCCTTACATTTAGGTCTTTAATCCATTTTGAGTTTATTTTTGTGTATGGTGTTAGGGAGTGTTCTAATTTCATTCTTTTACATGTAGCTGATCAGTTCTCCCAGCACCACATGTTGAAAAGCCTCCTTTGTCATAAATTAATTGACTATAAGTTCATAGGCTTATTTCTGGACTTTCTATCCTGTTCCATTGATCTATATTTCTGTTGTGGTGCCAGAACCATAATGTTTTGATGACAGTAGATTTGTCTTATAGTCTGAAGTCAGGGAGCCTGATTCCCTCAGCTATGTTTTTCTTTTTCAAGATTTCTTTCCTATTTGGGGTCCATTGTGTTTCCATATAAATAGTATAATATTTTTGTTCAAATTCTGTGACAAATGGCATTGATAATTTGATAGGTATTGCACTGAATCTGTAGATTACTTTGGGTAGTACAGTCATTTTCACAATATTGATTCTTCCAATTCATGAACATGGCATATCTCTCCATCTGTTTGTGTCACTTGGATTTCTTTCATCAGCATCTTAGAGTTTTGAGAGTACAGGGCTTTTGCCTCCTTAGGTAGGTTAATTCCTAGGTATTTTATTCTCTTTGATGAAATGGTAAATGGGATTGTTTCCTTAATTTCTCTTTTTGATCTTTGGTTGTTAATGTAGAGGAATGCAAGACATTTCCTTGTATAAATTTTGTATCCTGCAACTTTACCAAATTCACTGATGGGCTCTAGTGGTTTTCTGGTAGCATATTTAGAATCTTCTATGTATAGTATCATGTATCTGCAAACAGTGATAGTTTAACTTCTTTTCCAATTTGATTTTTTTTTTTTTCCTTTGCGGTACGTAGGCCTATCACTGCTGTGGCCTCTCCCATCGCGGAGCACAGGCTCCGGACGCGCAGGCTCAGCAGCCATGGCCCATGGGCCCAGCCGTTCCGTGGCATGTGGGACCCTCCCAGACTGGGCCATGAACCCACGTCCCCCACATCGGCAGGCGGACCCCAACCACTGCGCCACCAGGGAAGCCCCCAATTTGATTTTAATTTATTTCTTTTTCTTTTCTGATTGCTGTGGTTAGAACTTCCAAAACTATGCTGAATAAAAATGACAAGAATGGATATCTTGTCTTGTTCTGATCTTAGAGGAAATGCTTTCAATTTTTCACCATTAAGAATGATGTTAGTGGAGCTTCCCTGGTGGCGCAGTGATTGAGAGTCCACCTGCCGATGCGGGGGACATGGGTTTGTGCCCTGGTCTGGGAGGATCCCACATGCTGTGGAGCGGCTGGGCCCGTGAGCCATGGCTGGTGGGCCTGCGCGGCTGGAGGCTGTGCTCCACAATGGGAGAGGCTGCAGCAGTGAGAGGCCTTCATACCACAAAAAAAAAAAAAAAAAGAATAATGTTAGCTGTGGGTTTATTGTATGTGGCCTTTATTATGTTGAGGTAGGTTCCTTCTATGCCTACTTTCTAGACAGATATTTTTTTATCATAAGTGACTATTGAATTTTATCAAAAGCTTTTTATGCACCTATTGAGATGATCATATGGTTTTTATCCCTTAATTTGTTGATGTGGTGTATCAGATTGATTGATTTGCGTATATTGAAGAATCTTTGTATCCCTGGGGTAACTCCCACTTGACCATGGTGTATGATCATTTTAGTGTGCTGTTGGATTCTGTTTGCTAGTATTTTGTTGAGGATTTTTGCATCTATGTTCATCAGTGATATTGGCCTGTAGTTTTCTTTCTTTGTTCATGTAATAAATGTAATACAGATGAAGAAAACCAGGCATCTTTGTCTGGTTTTTGTATCAGGGTGATGTTGGCCTCATAGAATGAACTTGGGAGTGTACCTTCCTCTGCAATTTTTTGGAAAAGTTTCAGAAGGGTTTCAAATAATTCTCTAATTATTTGATAGAATTCGACTGTGAAGCCATCTGGTCCTGGATTTTTGTTTGTTGGAATTTTTTTAATCACAGGTTCAATTTCAGTACTTGTGATTGGTTTGTTTCCATTTTCTATTTCTTCCTGGTTCAGTCTTGGGAGATTATACCTTTGTAAAGATTTGTCCATTTCTTCCAGGTTGTCCATTTTATTGGCATACAGTTGCTTTTAGTAGTCTCTTATGATCCTTTGTATTTCTGTGGCATCCATTGTAACTTCTTTTTCATTTCTAATTTTATTGATTTGAGTCTCTCCTTTTTTTTTCTGATGAGTCTATCTAAAGGTTTTAAAATTTTGTTTATCTTCTCAGAGAAACAGCTTTTAGTTTCATTGATCTTTTTTATTGTTTTTTTCATCTGTATTACATTTATTTGTGCCCTAAACTTTATGATTATTCCTTCAACTAACTTTGGGTTTTTTTGTTCTTCTTTCTCTAGTTGCTTTAGGTGAAAGGATAGGTTGTTTGTTTGAGATTTTTCTTGTTTCCTGAGGTCAGATTGTATTACTATAACCTTTCCTCTTAGAATTGCTTTTGCTAAATCCCACAGGTTTTGGATTGTCGTATTTTTGTTGTCATTTATCTCTAGGTATTTTTTTACTTCCTCTTTGAATTCTTCTGTGATCCATTGGTTGTTTAGTAACATATGATTTAGCCTTGCATTTGTGTTTTTACATTTTTTTCCTGTACTTTCATTCTTTCTTCCTTTAAACTATTTGCAGACTTTCTCTTTTTTTAATTAATTAATTAATTTATTTATTTATATTTGGCTCTGTTCAGTCTTCATTGTTGTGCACGGGCTTTCTCTAGTTGCGGTGAGCGGGGGCTACTCTTCATTGAGGTGTGTGGGTTTCTCATTCTGGTGGCTTCTCTTGTTGCAGAGTACAGGCTCTAGGTGTGTGTGCTTCAGTAGTTGTGGCATGACAGCTCAGTAGTTGTGGCTTGCGGACTCTAGAGCACAGGTTCAGTAGTTGTGGCACACAGGTTTAGTTGCTCTACCTCATGTGAGATCCTCCAGGACCAGGGATCAAACCTGTGTCCCCTGCATTGACACGTGGATTCTTAACCACTGTGCCACCAGGGAAGTCCCTCCTGTACTTTATTTCTAATCTCATAGTGCTGTGGCCAGAAAAGATGCCTGATATGATTTCAATTTTCTTAAATTTACTGAGGCTTGATTTGTGATCCAAGATGTGATGTATCCTAGAGAATATTCCATGTGCACTTGAGAAGAAAGTGTATCATGCTGCTTTGGATAGAACATCCTATAAATATCAATTAAGTCAACCTGGTCTAATATGTCATTTAAGGCCTGTGTTTCCTTATTGATTTTTTTCTGGATGATCTGTCCATTGGTGTAAGTGGGGTGTTAAAAGTCCTCCACTTTTATTGTGTTGCTGTCAATTTCCCCTTTTATGGCTGTTAGCATTTGCCTTATATATTGAAGTTGGGTGCATATATATTTACAATTGTTATATCTTCTTATTGGATTGATCCCTTGATCATTATGTAGTGTCCTTCCTTGTCTCATAACAGTCTTTTTTTTTTAAAGTTTATTTTTTCTGATGTGAGTATTGTTACTCCAGCTTTCTTTTGATTTCTGTTTGCATGGAAGATCTTTTTCCATTCCCTCAGTTTCAGTCTGCATGTGTCCCTAGGTCTAAAGTGGGTCTCTTGTAGCAACATATATACAAGTCTTGTTTTTGTACCCGTCTATCTATGTCTTTTGGTTGGAATATTTAATTCATTTACATTTAAGGTAATTATTGATATGCATGTTCCTATTGCTGTTTTTGTAACTGTTTTGGATTTGTTTTTGTTGGTCTTCTTTCCTCCCTTCTTCTTTGGTTCTATCCTCTTGTGGTTTGATTACTATCTTTAGTGTTGTCGTTGAGTTGCTTTTTCTTTTTGTGTGTGTATCTATCGCAGTTTTTTGGTTTACACTTCCCATGATGTTTTGATATAGCAGTGTATATACGTACAAAGTTGTCTAAGTCTCACAGTTTCTTTTTTTGCTTTCTTTTTTGCGGCACGCGGGCCTCTCACTGTTGTGGCCTCTCCCATTGCGGAGCACAGGCTCTGGACATGCAGGCTCAGAGGCCATGGCTTATGGGCCCAGCTGCTCCACAGCATGTAGGATCTTCCTGGACCGGGGCACAAACCTGTGTTCCCTGCATTGGCAGGCGGATTCTCAACCACTGCACCACCAGGGAAGCCCTCACAGTTTCTTTTTTGATGTCATATTTCTGTGTGGATGATTTCCTACTATTACTTTATGTTGGCCTTTATGATGAGCATCCCCATTTGTGATTTTCTTCTTCCTAGTTATGGCTTCTTTTTTTTTTTTCTACCTTGAATAGTTCTATTAGCATTCCTCATAAGGCTGGTTTGGTGGTGCTGAATTCTCTTAGCTTTTGCTTGCATGTAAAGGTTTTGATTTCTCCATTGAATCTGTATGACATCCTTGCTGGGTAGAGTATTCTTGGGTGTAGATTTTTTCCCTTTCATTACTTTCAATATATCATGCCACTCTCTTCTGGCCTGCAGTGTTTCTGATGAAAAATCTACTGATAACCTTACAGGGATGTTACTTTTGGTTACTTGTTGCTTTTCCCTTGTTGTTTATCCTGTATGGGACTCTCTGTGCTTCCTGGATTTGGAGGACAGTTTCCTTTCCCTGTTAGGAGAGTTTTCAGCTATAATCTCTTCAAATATTTTCTCAGACCCTTTCCCTTTCTCTTCTTCTTCTTGGATCCCTATAATGTGAATATTGTTGTGATTAATGGTTATGTTGGTGTGATTAATGTTGTCCTCATTTCTTTTCTTTATTCTATCTTGTGGCAGTGATTTCCACCACTCTGTCTTCCAGCTCACTTATTCATTCCTCTGCCTCATTTATTCTTCTAGTGTATTCAGCTAGATTCCTTCTAGTATATTTTTCATTTCATTTATTGTGTTGTTCACCTCTGTTTGTTTGTTCTTAAACCTTCTATCTCTGTGTTAAGCATTTCTTTTACCTTCTTGGTCTGTGCCTCTATTGTTTCCAAGATTTTGAATCATCTTTACTATCATACTCTGAATTCTTTTTCGGGTAGATTGCCTATCTCCTCTTCCTTTAGTTGTTCTCATATGTTTTTGTTTTGTTCCTTCATCTGTCACATATTTCCCTTTCATCTCATTTTGTCTTACTTTCTGTGTTTGTGATCTCTCTTCCATAGACTGCAGGACCATAGTTCCTCTTGCTTCTTGTCTGCCTCCTGGTGGGTGTGATTAGTCCAGGGAATTGTGTAGGCATCTTGGTGGGAGGGAGTGGTGTCTGCCCTCTGGTGGGTTAATTTGGGTGTTTTCCCTCTGGTGGGCTGGGCTGTGTGATGGGGTGTATTTTGAGGTGGTTGTGAGCTTAGTACTACTTTAGGCAGCCTGTCTTCTGATGGGTGGGTCTGTGTTCCTATCAGTTTGGTTGTTTGTCCTGAGGATTTCCAATACTTGAATCTACAGGTTGTTGGGTGGAGCCAGGTCTTGGTGCCAAAATGGAGACCTCTTGGAGAGCTCACGCCAATAAATTTTTCCCAGGACTTCTACTACTAGTGTCATTGCCCCCTTAGTGAGCTACAGCTGACACTCATCACCCCAAGGGACCCTCAAAGACCCCCATGTAAGTCTAGCCCAGGTTCCTGTGGAGGTACTGCTTTGTGCTGGGTCCCAGTGCATGTGAGAAATTTTGTGCACCCTCCAATAGTGGGGTCTTTGTTTCCTCCAGCCCTGTGGAGCTCTTGAACTCAAGCCCTGCTGACCTTCAAGGCTAAATGTTCTGCTGACCTTCAAGGCTAAAGGCTCTTGATACCAGAACCTCAGACTGTCTTGGAGGGCTATTTTTATGTGGAAACATTCCTGTGTAGCCTGTGTGGGTTTAATTTTTTGCTGTGGGCACTGTTTGTAGTATAGATGTCTGCCACTTCTTTCTTCTGTGTATGCTGGCCGTTATCCCTTCGATAAGAGGTGTGACTGATGTTGTGGTGACCATAGTTTGCACTAGATATTGAGTAGGGTCTCCCCTTTTCTCTGTGGTTGTCACTTCCCTGTCAGGGATGGGGTCTGCTCCCTAGCTGTTGGAGAAAGAGCTCCCAGATCTGTTTCTTAGCTGTGTTTCTGATCTGTGGTGTTAGGTAGGTGGGATTGGAGCATGCTATGGGGGAGAATCCACTGAGTTTTCCTCCTCTGGAGCTGTTCACCTGTGGGTGTGGGTGTGCTCTGTTGGGTCACCTTTCACCAGTTGTGTGAGCTTTCATATTACACTGTTTTTGGCACTGCTCTTGGCCAAAACTTAACCATGGTTATGTTGGCAATTGGCCCTGGTGACTCTCACACATTGTTTTCACCAGGCCACCAGCATAGATCTACTGAAGTCATGTCCCAGGATTGCAGTAATCATGGGTCTAGACTGCTGTGGGTGTTATGGGGACAGTGACACAGGTCCTATCCCACTTCCTCTCCTCTTTCTTGTCCCTTTTTCTTTCTTTAGTCATACCCAGTTACACAGGAAACTTTCTTGTCCTTTTAGTGTTTGAGTTCCTCTGCCAGTGTTTAGCAGGTGCTCTGTTAGAATTGTTCCATTTGTAGAGGTAGCTTTGATGCATTTGTGGGGAGAGGTGTACTCTATGTCCTCTTACTTTTTGGCTGTCTTGACTTCTCCCTATATAAACATGGGTTTTTTGGATTATAAAACTACTGTATTCTTATTGTGAAAATTTGAAAAATTTAAAAGCCCACAACCAAAATACTCAGTCATAGGCAATAACTCACAATGTCATCATTTTGAGAATATCACAATTAGTATTTTGTTAAAAAAAATCTTTTTGCACATATATACATATACACATATATATGTCAAGTATACTATAATAATGTGTCTTACTGGTGTAATTACTATTTTTATTTAATGATGTATTATATTTCCTGAATTTAGATGCTTTTGCATTATTTCTAATGTCTGTAGAAAAGTTCTTAGTGTAAACATATAATTTACAAATTGTATCTTATTCTGGCATTTAGATTAGCTCTCCTTTGGATTTGATTTAATTATACTTACCTTGCAATAAACTTTTACAGAATAAACACTGAATATATCTACCTAGAATTAGGATTGCTGGACTAAAATATACGCATATTTTAAACCTTTTGATAGCTTTATCCAAATTACCCTTTCAAAAACTTAGTTATTTACATTCCTGCCTCCAATGAATCACAGGCCATTTCCTCACATGTTTGCCAATGACGAATACTAAGAAAATTAAACTCTCCCAAAGCAATAGGCAAAACACATTTTATGCTGTAATATTTTGTTTACTTGTGTAGTTAAATGCTTTTTAATATATTTTACATTCCATTATTTCTATACATACTTTTGCTTACTTTCTGTACCACAGGCTTCATGTAATTGCAATTAGGTGTCATTTTACGTGGAGAAGGCATATTCTAAGTATAGTTGCACCAGGACTTGGTCCAGGGACAGCATCTGATTAAAATTCCACATGAGATCACATTCTCATAATTACTCAGCATCAAAAGTCAGTAGAGATTTCTCTATTAAGGACAGTGGTTTTCTTCTTCAGTGAAATAAAAGGTGGCAAAACTCAACAAAACTGGGGTCTTTTTACTGGAAAATGAAGTGACCTTACTCTGTCAGCTCTGTTGGAGAATAAATGGTGAGACTTAACCATAGCAGACTATCTCCTTTTCCTTGTTTTTTCTGACCATAGTGTTGGAGATTAGTAGCAATCATTGAGCCAGGGGAAAAACAATAATACACTATGTAGCTGTCCAGTTTTCCCAGAACGATTTATTGAAAGACTGTTTTTTGCTCCATCGTATAATATTGCCTCCTTTGTTGTACATTAATTGACCATGTGTGTGTGGGTTAATTTCTGGGCTTTCTGTACTGGTCCATTGATCTATATTTCTATTTTTGTGTCAGTACCATACTGTTTTGATCAGTATAGCTTTGAAATATAGCCTGATATTTAGGATCCTTATTCCTCCAACTCCATTCTTCTTTCTCAAGATTGATTTGGCTATTCAGGGGTTTTTTGTGTGTGTCTCCATACAAATTTTAAGACTTTTTGTTCTAGTTCTGTAAAAAATGTCATTGGTAATTTTTTATTTTTATTTTTATTTATTTATTTACTTATTTTACAGTACACAGGCCTCTCAGTGTTGTGGCCTCTCCCATTGTGGAGCACAGGCTCCGGACGCACAAGCTCAGTGGCCATGGCTCATGGGCCTAGCCACTCTGTGGCATGTGGGATCTTCCCGGACCGGGGCACGAACCCGTGTCCTCTGCATTGGCAGGTGGACTCTCAACCACTGCGCCACCAGAGAAGCCCCCGTTGGAAGATTTTTAATCACAGTTCCAATTTCCCTACTTGTGACTGGTCATTCATATTTTCTATTTCTTCCTGGTTCAGTCTTGGGAAATTTTACCTTTCTAGGAATTTGTCCATTTCTTCCAGGTTGTCCATTTTTTGGCATACAGTTGCTTGTATTAGTCTCTTATGATCCTTTGTATTTCTGCAATGTCTGTTGTAACTTCTCCTTTTTCATTTCTAATTTTATTTGTTTGAGTCCTCTCCCTTTTTTTCTTGATGAGTCTGGCTAACAGTTTATCAATTGTGTTTATCTTCTCAAAGAACCAGCTTTTAGTTTCATTGATCTTTGCTATTGTTTTCTTCATCTCTATTTCATCTATTTCTGCTCTTATCTTCATGATTCCTTTCCTTCTACTAATTTTAGGTTTTGTTTGTTCTTCTTCTTCTAGTTGCTTTATGTGTAAGGTTAGGTTGTTCATTTGTGATTTTTCTTGTTTCCTGAGGTAAGATTATATTGCTATAAACTTCTCTCATAGAACTGCTTTTGCTGCATCCCATAAGTTTTGGATCATTGTGCTTTCATTGTCATTTGTCTCTAGGTATTTTTTGACTTCCTCTTTGATTTCTTCAGTGATCCATTGTTTGTTTAGTAGCATATTGCTTTGCCTCCATGTGTTTGTGATTTTTACAATTTTTTCTTATAGTTTACTTTTAATCTCATAGGGTTGTGGTCAGAAAAGATGCTTGATATGATTTCAATTTTATTAAATTTACTGATGCTTGCTTTGTGTCCCAGCATGTGGTCAATCCTAGAGAATATTCCATGTGCACATGAGAAGAACATGTATTCTTCTGCTTTTGGATAGAATGCTCTATAAATATCAGTTAAGTCCATCTGTTCTAAAGTGTTATTTAAGACCTGTGTTTCCTTATTGATTTTCTGTCTGGGTGACCTGTGTATGATGAAAGTGAGATGTTTAATTCCCCCACTATTATTGTGTTACTATCCACTTCTCCCTTTATGGCTGGTAATATTTTCCTTATATGTTGAGGTGCTCCAATGTTGGGTGCATACATATTTACAATTGTTGTATCTTATTCCTGTATTGATCTCTTGACTATTTGTGGGGAACCTGGACAGCTATATGCAAAACAAAAAAAATGAAATTTTTTAACACCATACACAAAAATAAACTCAAAATGGATTAAAGACATAAATGTGAGACTGGACATTATACAATTCTTATAGGAAAACATAGGCACAACACTCTGTGACATAAATCATTGCAATATCTTTTTGAACCATCTCCCAGAATAATGAAAATAAAAACAAACATAAACTAATGGAACCTAATTACACTAAAAGCTTTGCACAGGAAAGGAGACCAGAAACAAAATGAAAAGGCACCCTAAGAATAGGAGAAAATATTTGCAAATGATGTGACTGACAAGGGATTAGTCTCCAAAATTTACAAACAGCTTTTGTGGCTTAATATTTTCAAAACAAATGACCCAATTAAAAAATGCACAGAAGTCCTAAATAGACATTTCTCCAAAGAAAACATACAGATGGCCAAGATGCATATTAAAAGATGTTCAACTTCACTTATTATTAGAGAAATTCAAATCAAAACTACAATGAAATATCATCTCACACCAGTCATAGTGGCTATCATAAAAACATACAGAAACCATAAATCCTGGAGAGGGTGTAGAGAGAAGGGCACCCTCCTATGCTCTGGGGGTAATGTAAATTGGTGCAACCACTATGGAGAACAATATGGATGTTTCTTAAGAAACTAAAAATACAGCTACCATATGATCCTGCAATTCCACTCCTGGACATGTATACAGAGAAAAACATGGTTTGAAAAGATACATGCACCCCAACATTCATTGAAGCATTGTTTACAAGACATGGATGAAACCCAAATATCCACCAACAGATCAATGGATAAAAAAGATTTTGTACTTATATACAATGGAATATTACTCAACTATTAAAAAGAATGAAATAATGTCATTTGCAGCAACATGGATGAAACTAGAGGTTGTCATACTGAGTGAAGTAAGTCAGACAGAGAAATAGAAATATTATATAATATCCCTTATATGCAGAATCAAAAAGAAAAAAATGATACAAATGAATTTATTTACAAAACAGTAATAGACTCACAGACTTAGGGAATTAACTTATGGTTACTGGGGGAAAGGGTCAGGGAGAGGGAAAGTTCGGGAGTTTGGGATTGACATGTACACATTGCTGTATGTAAAATGAATAACCAACAAAGACTTAGTGTATAGCACATGAAACTCTGCTCAATAGTATGTAACAACTTAAATGGGAAAATAATTTGAAAAATAATAGATACATGTATATGTATAACTGAATCACTTGCTGTACACCTGAAACTAACACAATATGGTTAATCAACTGTACTCCAATATAAAATAAAATGTTAAAAAATGTAATACACGAGATTTATTAAAGGACTACCTTAAAAATATGCTGTTTTGGAATTTGTGCATAAGAGTGGGAATAGTGACAAAAAGGGCTACACCTTGAGTGTGCTGAGTATAATGACCCCTTCATTATATACACACTTTGATTAAACAATGCATTACAAAAGTTCATGGGTCATTTGAGGTGTAGTGATTTATTGATAAAGAGTTAGTAAAATGGATAAAAAAGAGGCAAGCATTCATTTTTTACTGTATTATCAGCAGGCACATTTGCAGAATCTTTGCAGTATCCAAGCACCATCTTTTCCTGTCTAGTCCAGAAACCATAAGTATTTTTTGTTTATTTTGTTTTGTTTCACTTTATGGCCAATGGCACAGTTTCGGGCTAATTTCAGTTCTCCCATTATACGAAAGGCATCATTACTGTTATTGCTCACAATAATATAGCTCTTGGGAATCTGTTTATGTTGAAATAATATAGATCTTCTTGCCTCTTTTGTTCCTAGTATCTTTTATTTAATGCTGTTTACATACTCAGGATGCTTCATCATCTATCCTGTCACTAGTGACGACTGACTTCAGATGACTTCCTTAAGATTGTTACTTTGCTTTGATTATGATGCTCACAAGTGCAATTTTACCCAAATTATGCAGGAAAATGTGAACAAGAATTCATTTTCCAGTCATGTTAAATTACCATTTGGAATTTCATAGCACAGACAAAAAACTGTATCCATTATTGAACTCTTTAAGCAATGGTCACTGCATTCATAGAGTGACCTGTTTCAATTTTGCAACATCTCTACTTATGTGGGGGACCTGAAGGTAGAGTGAGATAAGTGGTCCCATTTGTTCAAGGAATGCCTTTCCCTCTAATCATCATGGAATAAGAACAACTCTGGAGATAACACTGATTTCATCAGTGTCAGACACCAGAAGGTAACAGTCAGAAAATCTTTTGTTGCAGAGTAATGGTTTGAAAAATCCCTTGAATGAGATAGACATGGCCACTCCTGGAAGACTGCTAGACGCTGGGTGGAAAGCCAGCAGTGGATGTGGAGTGGTAGCCTGGTTTTAGCACTGGAAGCCATATGGGCTAAAGACATTGTCCCCACTCCTGCTGCTCTTGGGTGCTATAGACCCAGGCAGCACCATGGTGAGAACCAACACGTAAGTCCACACATGTAGCCTAAGCCCAAGGGGCAGTTGTGGACCAGCCCAGTAATAGCCCTCAATTCATCCTATGTGCATTGTGAGGGAGACTCACTCAAAATCAACACATAGTAGCGGGATCTCACACAACCCAGCAGAAAAACATTGCAGTGGCCAATAAGTGATCAGTGGTCTGTCCTTGTGGGGTTAGTGTAGACATTGTTTTTTGGCCTTTCATTTCTGTTTTTGTATTTGTCTCTGGTTACAAAACTGGTATCTGCACAATATTAAAAAGTTGATAAATTCTAAACAATGTAACAAAAATAAGACAATGATAGTAGCATATTTCAGTGTTAATGTGTATAGTGGGCTTTGAAAAACTAGAGAGATAATGTTGGATTATAAATCAAAGAACAAAATATTTATATGTGAATCCAAACCAATTTAAGCTTAATAAATTAATCACTGATCTTCCTTACAGAACTATTCCAAATAACACCTTTAGACACACCCATCTCTAGGCAGTGTGGCTTAACTCCTTCCACCTTGAGTGTGAGCTGTGCTTAGTCACTCAGTTTAAATGAATAGAGTATGAAAATAGAAAAGTGGTAATTTTACAGTGGAGAAACTTGGCAAACACTGACTCAGCCAATTAATATCATACATGGAAATTCAGGTTGTTATCATGTATCCCCCCTATATGATATGATGAGAAGGGCATTTCACCTCCGTGGTGCTCTTTCAAAAAATCTATAAATCCAGATGAACCCAAATTGGGAAACATTCTAAAAAAGACCTAATGAGTATTCTTCAAATTTTTCAAAAACTTGGGAAAAAAAAAAAAAGAAAACACTGAGAAACCCTCGGAGATACAAGAAGACTAAGGAAACATAGTGACCAAACGTGATTATCCTACATTAGGACCTGCAACAGAAAAATGGCATTACTGGGAAAACTGGTGAAATTTAAATCAAGTTTGTAGTTCAGTTAATAGTATTGTAACACTGTTAACTTCTTCACAATGTCAGTATTAGGGGAAGCTTGTTGTGAAGGGTTCACAGAAACTCTCTATGCTATCTTGGCAAACTTTCTGTAAATTTGAAATTATTTCACACTAAAAAGCTTTAAAAAATACTAGTACATTCCTAGCCAGTTTATTTTTCCTGCAAACGCTCTTTCAAACAAAGAAATGTTTATAATTTCTATGTGATTTAATATCTATTTTACAACTTACAGTTTCATCACATGTGTTTCAAAGTCATTAAGAGTTCATAGAAACCTTTAACAGGAGCATATTATTTTATGAATAATTTACTTAACTATTTGAATATCATTGAACATATAGATTTTAGTAATTTTTATTATTACAAATAATTTTGTGAATAAAATATAATTGTGCAGAATCTTTATGTTCTATTTGGTTTATTTATTTAGAAAGTTATTTCAGTAAGTGAGAATGAAAAGCCAAAAAGAATATGAACTAAAAAAAAGAAGTTTCTGATATATATTATCAACTTCCTTTGCAGAACGTTTAGTGACTCATTTTAAAAGAAGTAAGTGATATCTGAAAGACACTAGAATATCATGAACAAAATTATATCAAGAACAAACTAAGTGAGACAGTTAAACCTTAAGAAGAAAGAGAGAGAAGAAGTTGTATTCTCATGGTAGGAAGTAAAATCTTCCAGCCCCAGCAGATATTACACACATTTGGATAAAGATCAAAGGAAGCAAGAATGTTAAAAAAAAAAAAAGATAAAAAATGGGGAAAATATACTTATTTTTCTAAATCTACTTGTGTGTGTATGTGTGTGTGTGTGTGTGCAAAGGGATTTACCAACAACCACTCATCCAGTTTCAAGTATACTGAAAACAGAAGGACTAGCATCTGATCCTAGTTCTACCAATTATGAGTTGTAATTCAGGTTGAGTCATTGTATCTGTCTCAGCCTCAGTTTCCTCACATAAAAGGAGGCAATATTAAAGTAGATATTTTTTTAAAAATCATTCCTTTACATTTCTCCACTAGTAATCACCAGGGATTTATTCATGCTTCTAAGTTTGTAGAGAAATATTTGATTACCTCCCCCTGTCTAATGGAGGGTAGGTATATGAGATTTCTAATAACTATTTTTCTCATCTATTTCCCTTTTGAATATGGAGTTTGAGATGCTACATTCCCTGCAGACTTCTGGTTAATATAAGGGATTGTGGTCATCCACAATCTTTCCTGAATATGTTCACCTGAAACATGCTGTCCACTCATGTACTCCAACAGTGGATTCTCTACTGGATTGACTACCCATTCCCTAGCTTATCAATCATTATTCTTTGTTGTGATTACTTTATGAGGGCATGGGTCAAGCAATTATTTTTGAGAGCATGA
This sequence comes from Monodon monoceros, assembly GCF_005190385.1. Classification (NCBI taxonomy): domain Eukaryota; kingdom Metazoa; phylum Chordata; class Mammalia; order Artiodactyla; family Monodontidae; genus Monodon; species Monodon monoceros. Next base: position 2,503,063 of record NW_021703786.1, on the reverse strand, counting down.
GACAAGCTGATTTTGGTCATTGTGCTAAGATCTAAGGATATCTCTAATTAAACTCTACACACTTTAAATTAAACATCTTGTTGGCTCTTAAAATTTAGAAAAATAAAAGCTCAGTTCTCTTATGGTGGACATGAAGTAACATTATTACCTACTATTTGACTTCTATGGACTATTGTCACCATGTAAATGTGCTCTTTTTTTCTCTGCATATCCAACCCCAATCTTCTTGTCAATGCCCTGTCCAAATCTTTCTCTTGCCTTGAGTTTTCTTTAATTATTTTTTCTTACCTCTTCCCCAAATTCACACAAGTTTTGACTTCCTTTAACATTTAATGGTTTTTAAAGTAAAACTTAACTAGATATTTACCACATGCTGGTTTGTGTGTGTATGGATAGAGTGATGGTTATTTAACAGAGCATAGCTTCCTGAGCTATGAAGCCCTAGAGTTGAACCTCAGCTTTAACATTTACTAGCTATGGGACTTTGGGCAAGTTACAGAACCTCACAGAGTTGCAATGCTCCTTCTGTAAAACAGGGGAAATAATTCCTTTGCAGGCTTCTTGTGTGGCTTAAGTAGGATATTCATCATGTAAAATGTCTTGCTCTAAGTGCTCAGTTTTATTTCTAACTTTCCCTCTCCTGGTTTTTGTTTATTTTCTTATAAAATAAAGTTTTGGTTTAACAAGGAATACTAGCAACATTGAAAGCATTTTGGAAAATTAAATGTCACAAATTTAGCATACATCAAACACCTGGTCCAGAGAAAGTCAGGGACGAGCTTTTAAAATACTGCTAAATAAAGTTTGCCATGTTAAATCAGGTTTGCTCTCTTGTCTTGATTATTTGCTTTAGTAAATCTTTCCCCATTCTTATATAACATATTTTAGTTAGTTTGTGGTTAATATTTAAAATTCATCTCGACGCCTTCAGTTCTGTTAGTAACTAAACTGGTTGTGGATAAGCCATCATTAAATGGCCTAGGAGATTTGTAGAATGTAGAGTGCTCTGTATGTATTAGCTGAGGTCTGAATTGCTGATCTTACAAGAAATGTGGCATGTGTAAAGTCTAATTGTATTCTTGTTTTGATAGCTTCCAATTCTGAGTAATTAAACATTGCTCATCTAGTGTTCTAATGTTAATTACATTTCCATTTGCCAGAGGCTACATGTTCCCCCAAATGCCCAAAGACAGTATCTGGGAAAAACCAAATAAGTTAGAGGCAAGTAGTAGATATCTACATTTATCTACTTTAAGCAATTAATTTTGATGTTACTCATAAGAGTTCATCAATCTTGAAGTCTGACTCTTGAAGGGCTAGAATCTCCAAGTGGTCAAGAATGTGATAACTGTGGTTTCATCAGAACACTCTGTTCCTTCTAATTTCAGCTGTGATGTTTATGTATTACATTGCTGAAGAACAAATTTCCTTGCTTACAGAAGCAGAGGGTGCTATTTTGAAACTGTGTAACAATGGCAAATGGCTAAATCTCCTATGTTACCTGGCCAGAAAGTTTAGTCATTAAATCTTTTACTCCCTCAGTCACAAAAGGCAGTCCCCCTTTTTGAGAGATTAGAAAACCACAAAAGATTCTGCTCTAGGAAATTATTGTATTTTCTCATGTTTGAGACAGATAGTTGAGGTTGCTGATGAAGCCATGTGTTCCTTAGCTTTATCTTATGCTCTTATCAAATTTGGTGTTGTTGCCTGTTCTTTATATAAAAAAACATTAATAGAAAAACAATATTATTGGGGAAAATTGTGAAAAAAATGACAGTTAAGGAGATATCTTTTCTAAGAAAATATTCTTAGAAAATATCCCCCCATAGGAGCTCCAAGATGGCAGAAGAGTAAGATGCAGAGATCACCTTCCTCCCCACAATTACGTCAGAAATACATTTACATGTGGAACAACTCCTACAGAACACCTACTGAACGCTGGCAGAAGACCTCAGACCTCCCAAAAGGCAAGAAACTCCCCATGTACCTGGGTAGGGTAAAAGAAAAAACAGAGATGGGACCTGCACCAGTGGGAGGGAGCTGTGAAGGAGGAAAGGTTTCCACACACTAGGAAGGCCCTTCACCACCTGAGACTGTGGGTGGTGGAGTGGGGAGCTTTGGAGCCACAGAAGAGAGTGCAGCAACAGGGGTGTGGAGGGCAAAGTGGAGAGATTCCCACACAGAGGATCAGTGCTGAACAGCACTCATCAGCCTGAGAGGCTTGTCTGTTCACCCACTGGGACAAGTGGGGACTGGGAGCTGAGGCTTGGGCTTCGGTCAGATCCCAGGGAGAAGACTGGGGTTGGCTGTGTGAACACAACCTGAAGGGGACTAGTGCACCACAGCTAGCCGGGAGGGAGTCCAGGAAAATATCTGGAGATGCCAAAGAGACAAGAGACTATTTCTTGCCTCTTTGTTTCCTTGTTCGTGAGGAGAGAGGATTAAGAATGCTGCTTAAATGAGTTCCAGAGATGGACACAAGATGCGGCTATCAGTGTGGATCCCAGAGATGGGCATGAGACACTAAGACTGCTGCTGCAGCCACCAAGAAGCCTGTGTGCAAGCACAGGTCACTCTCGACACCTTCCCTCCGGGAAGCCTGTGCAGCCTTCCACTGTCCTGTGATCCAGGAAAAACTTCCCCGGGAGAATGCATGGCGTGCTTCAGGCTAGGGCAAAGTCTCCCTGGCCTCTGCTGCCATAGGCTAGCCCCACAACTGTACCCCTCACTCCCCCCCCGTTCTAAGTGAAGCAGAGCCCCCGAAGCAGCTGTTTCTTTAACCCTGTCCTGTCTGAGTGAAGAACAGACACCCTCAGGTGACCTACACACAGAGGCAGGTCCAAATCCTGAACAGCAGGATCTGTGTGAACAAAGAAGAGAAAGGGAACTCTTACTCAGTAGCCTCAGGAGCAACGGATGAAATCACCGCAATCAACTTGATGTACCCTGCATCTGTGGAATACCTGAAAAGACAATGAATCATTGCAAATTGAGGAGTTGGACTTCGGGAGCAA
>NW_021703786.1:2303574-2499649 GCF_005190385.1 Monodon monoceros | reverse complement strand
CCCAGCTCCACGTAATATCAAATGGTGAAAAATATCCCAGAGATCTCAATCTCAATGCCAAGACCCACCTCCACTCAACGATCAGCAAGCTACAGTGCAGGACACCCTAGGCCAAACAACTAGCAAGACAGGAACACAACCCCATCTAGGAGCAGAGAGGATGAATAAAATCATAATACGGCCACAGACACCCCAAAACACACCACCACATGTGGACCTGCCCACCAGAGAGAAAAGATCCAGCTTCATCCACCAGAACACAGGCAATAGTCCCCTCCAACAGGAAGTCTACACAACTCACTGGACCAGCCACTGGGGACAGACACCAAAATCAATGGAGACTATGACCCTGAAGCCTGTGAAAAGGAGACCCCAAACACAGTAAGTTAAGCAAAATGAGAAGACCGAGAAACACACAGTGGATGAAGAAGCAAGGCAAAAATCAAGCAGATCTAACAAATGAAGAGGAAATATGCCATCTACCTGAAAAAGAACTCAGAATAATGATAGTAAACAGGATCCAAAATCTGGAAATAGAATGGAGAAAATATAAGAAACGTTTAACAAGGATTTAAAAGAACTAAACAACAAAGAAACAGACATGAACAACACAATAAATGAAATTAAAAATTCTCTAGAAGGGATCAATAGCAGAATAACTGAGGCAGAAGAACGGATAAGTGACCTGGAAGATAAAATAATGGAAATAACTACTGTGGAGCAGAATAAAGAATGAAGAGAATTGAGGACAGTCTCAGAGACCTCTAGAACAACATTAAACACACCAACATTCGATTTATAGGGATCCCAGAAGAAGAAGAGAAAAAGAAAGCGTCTGAGAAAATATTTGAAGAGATTATGGTTGAAAACTTCCATAATATGGGAAAGGATACATTTAATCAAGTCCCGGAAGCACAGACAGTCCCATACAGCATAAATCCAAGGAGAAACATGCCAGGACACATATTAATCAAACTATCAAAAATTAAATTCAAAGAAAAAATATTAAAGGCAACAAGTGAAAAACAACAAGTAACACATAAGGAAATCCCCATAAGTTTAACAGCTGAACTTTCAGCAGAAACTTTGCAAGCCAGAAAGGAGTGGAAGGACATATTTGAACTGATGAAAAAGAAAAAACTATAAACAAGATTACTCTAACCAGCAAGGATCTCATTCAGATTTGGTGGAGAAATTAAAACCTTTATAGACAAGCAGAGGTTAAGAGAATCAACACCACAAAACCAGCTTTACAACAAATACTAAAGGAACTTCTCTAGGCAGGAAACACAAGAGAAGAAAAAGACCTACAGTAATAAACCCAAAACAATTAAGAAAATGGCAATAGGAACATACATATCAATAATTACCTTAAATGTAAATGGATTCAATGCTCCAACCAAAGGCATAGATTGGCTGAATGGATACAAAAACAAGACCCATATATATGCTGTCTACAAGAGACAGACTTCAGACCGAGGGACACATACAGACTGAAAGTGAGGGGATGGAAAAAGATATTCCATGCAAACAGAAATAAAAGAAAGCTGGAGTAGCAATTCTTATATCAGAAAAAATAGACTTTAAAACAAAGACTATTACAGGAGACAAAGAAGGACACTATATAATGATCAAGGAATCAATCCAAGATGAAGATATAACAATTGTAAATATGTATGCACCCAACATAGGAGCACCTCAATACATAAGGCAAATACTAACAGCAATAAAAGGGGAAATTGGCAGTAACACAATCATACTAGGGGACTTTAACACCCCACCTTCACCAATGGACAAATCATCCAAAATGAAAATAAATAAGGAAACACAAGCTTTAAATTATACATTAAACATTATGGGCTTAATTGATATTTAGAGGACATTCCATCCAAAAACAAAAAAATACACATCCTTCTCAAGTTCTCATGGAACATTCTCCAGGATAGATTATACCTTAGGTCACAAATCAAGCCTTGGCAAATTTAAGAAAATTGAAATCATATGAAGTATCTTTTCCAACCACAACACTATGAGATTAGATATCAATTACAGGAAAAAATCTGTAAGGAATATGAACACATGGAGATTAAACAGTACGTTACTAAATAACCAAGAGATCACTGAGGAAATCAAAGAGGAAATCAAAAAATACCTAGAAACAAATGACAATGAAAACACAATGACACAAAACCTATGGGCTGCAGCAAAAGCAGTTCTAAGGGGGAAGTTTATAGCTATACAAGCCTACCTTAAGAAACAAGAAACATCTCAAATAAACAACCTAACATTACACCTAAGGCAATTAGAGAAAGAAGAACAAAACAACCCCAAAGTTAGAAAAAAGAAAGAAATCATAAAGATCAGATCAGAAATAAATGAAAAAGAAATGAAGGAAATGATAGCAAAGATCAATAAAACTAAAAGATGGTTCTTTGAAAAAATAAACAAAATTGATAAACCATTAGCCAGATTTATCAAGAAGAAAAGGGAGAAGACTCAAATCAATGGAATTAGAAATGAAAAAGGAGAAGTAACAACTGACACTGCAGAAATACAAAAGATCATGAGAGATTACTACAAGAAACTGCATGCCAGTAAAATGGACTACCTGGAAGAAATGGACAAATTCATAGAAATGCACAATGTTCTGAGACTGAACCAGGAAGAAATAGAAAATATGGACAGACCAATCACAAACACTGCAATTGAAATTGTGATTAAAAATATTCCAACAAACAAAAGCCCAGGACCAGATGGCTTCATAGGTGAATTCTATCAAACATTTAGGGGAGAGATAACACCTGTCCTTCTGAAACTCTTCCAAAATATAGCAGAGAGAGAAGCACTCCCAAAATCATTCTACGAGGCCACCATCACTCTGACACCAAAACCAGACAAAGATGTCACAAAGAAAGAAAACTACAGGCCAATATCACTGATGGATATAGATGCAAAACTCCTCAACAAAATACTAGCAAACAGAATCCAACAGCACATTAAAAGAATTATACACTATGATCAAGTGGGCTGTATCCCAGGAATGCAAGGATTCTTCAATATATGCAAATCAATCAACGTGATACAGCATATTAACAAATTGAATGAGAAAAAACATATAATCCTCTCAATAGATGCAGAGACAGCTTTTGACAAAATTCAACACCCATTTATGATAAAAACCTTCCAGAAAGTAGGCATAGAGGGAACTTTCCACAACATAATAAAGGCCATATATGAGAAACCCACAGCCAACATCATCCTCAATGGTGGAAAACAGAAACCATTTCCACTAAGATCAGGAACAAGACAAGGTCGCCCACTCTCACCACTATTATTCAACATAGTTTTGATAGGTTTAGCAACAGCAATCCAAGAAGAAAAAAAATAAAATGAATCCAAATTGGAAAAGAATAAGTAAAGCTGTCACTGTTTGCAAATGACATGATACTCTACATAGAGAATCCTAAAGATGCTACCAGAAAACTACTAAAGCTAATCAATGAATTTGATAAAGTAGCAGGATACAAAATTAATACATAGAAATCTCTTGCATTCCTATACACTAATGAAGGAAAATCTGAAAATGAAATTAAGAAAACCCTCACATTTACCATTGCAACAAAAAATAAAATATCTAAGAATAAACCTACCTAAGGTGACAAAAGACCTGTATGCAGAAAATTATATGACACTGATGAAAGAAATTAAAGATGATAAAAATAGATGGAGAAATATACCATGTTCTTAGATTGGAAGAATCAATATTGTACAAAAGACTCTACTACCAAAAGCAGTCTACAGATTCAGTGCAATCCCTAACAAACTACCACTGGCATTTTTCACAGAACTCAAACAAAAAATTTCACAATTTGTATAGGAAACACAAAAGACCCCGAATAGCCAGAGCAATTTTGTTAAAGCAAAAACTTAGCTGGAGGAATCAGTTTCCCTGACTTCAGATTATACTACAAGGTTACAGTAATCAAGACAGTATGGTCCTGCCACAAAAACAGAAATATAGATCAATGGAAGAGGATAGAAATCCCAGAGGTAAACCCACACACGTATTGTCACCTTATCTTTGATAAAGGAGGCAAGAATATACAGTGCAGAGAAGATAGCCTCTTCAATAAGTGGTGCTGGGAAAATTGGACAGCTACATGTAAAATAATGAAATTGGAACACTCCCTAACACCATACACAAAAATAAGCTCTAAATGGATTAAAGACCTAAATATAAGGTCAGACAGCATCAAACTCTTAGAAGAAAACATAGACAGAACACTCTATTACAAAAATTATGACAAGATCATTTTTGACCCACGTCCTAGAGAAATGGGAATAAAAACAAACAAATGGAACCTAATGAAACTTAAAAGATTTTTCACAGCAAAGGAAACCATAAACAAGACAAAAAGACAACCCTCAGTATGGGAGAAAATATTTGCAAATGAAATAACTGACAAAGGATTAATCTCCAAAACATACAAGCAACTCATGCAGCTCAATATCAGAAAAACAAACAACCCAATCCAAAAATGGGCAGAAGACCTAAATAGACATTTCTGCAAAGAAGATATGCATTGCCAACAAACACATGAAAGAATGCTCAACATCATTAATCATTAGAGAAATGCAAATCAAAACTACAATGAGATGTCATCTCATACCGGTCAGAATGGCCATCATCAAAAAATCTACAAACAATTAATTCTGGAGAGGTTGTGGAGAAGAAGGAACCCTTTACACTGTTGGTAGGAATGTAAATTGATACAGCCACTATGGAGAACATTATGGATGTTCCTTAAAAAACTAAAAATAGAACTACCATAAGACCCTGCAATCTCACTATTGGGCATATACCCTGATAAAACCATAATTCAAAAAGATTCTTGTGTCAAAATGTTCATTGCAGCTCTTTTTAAAATAGCCAGGACATGGACACAACTTAAGTGTCCATCAACAGGTGAATGGGTAAAGAAGATGTGGCACATATATACAATGGAATATTACTCAGCTATAAAAAGGAATGAAACTGAGTTATTTGTAGTGAGGTGGATGGACCTAGAGGCTGTCATACAGTGTGAAGTAAGTCAGAAAGAGAAAAACAAATTCTGTATGCTAACACATATATATGGAATCAAAAAAAAAAAAGAAAAAAAAAAGATCAGAAGAACCTAGGGGCAAGATGGGAATAAAGATGCAGACCTACTAGAGAAAGGACTTGAGGAAATGGGGAGGGTGAAAGGTAAGCTGCTACAAAGTGAGACAGTGGCATGGACATATATACACTACCAAATGTAAAATAGATAGCTAGTTGGAAGCAGCTGCATAGCACAGTGAGATCAGCTCGGTGCTTTGTGACCACCTGGGGGGGGGGATAGGGAAGGTTGGAGGGAGGGAGATGGAAGAGGGAAGAGATATGGGGACATATGTATATGTATAACTGATTCACTTTGTTATAGGGCAGAAACTACCACACCATTGTAAAGCAATTATACTCCAATAAAGATGTTAAAGGAAAAAAAAAAAAAAAGAAAATGTCCCCCCAAAATGAGCAAAGAATGGAAATAGACAATTGACCAAAAAGAAAGTGAAATGAATAGCATACAAATAAGATAGTCAAATTCAGTATTGTCCATGGACTTACCAATTAAAAGTCCAATCAGATATTACTTTTATCCACCTGTGTGGCAATTTAAAAAAAAAAAAAAAGGATAAGAACTATTGCTGGCAGAGATGTGAAGAAAAGTACACTCGCATGAGTTTCTTCAGAAATATAAATATTAAACCATTTTTACAGAAGTATGAAGCAAAACTTACTAAATTTAAAAATAAATGTAACTGCAGTAATCCCTCTTCTGGAAATCTGTTTTAAAGATGTAAATGCTGTAGTTGAATACTTTAGCATATGCATGTTTATTAAAGTGTCCATAGTGGGCATAAGCACCCATGAATAAATGACTAGATTGGTTGAATAAATGAATAGATTGGTTGAATAAACTCTGCACACCCATAATATTGAATATTATGTAGCCATTAAAAAAATAGTTATATCAGTTGACATGGATAAATTTCCTTTAGTTATTATTGAATAAGCAACACAAAAACAAATTTTTTAAATTAAACTTTAAAATAAATATGCATGTTACACAGAAAATTATGTATTTCCAGTTTCATACACAAGTTTAAATGTTTGTAAAATGTACAACTTTCAACCATAATTGTATATGGTTAAATGAGCTGGGAACAAAATTTGGAAAAATACAAAAATGGACACCAGGTTTTCAAAGTTGGTTACCTGTGGGATGAGGTGAGGGAACAGGTGGAAGTGGGTGGAGAAGAGGAAAAGTGGGAAGTGCAAAGTAATTAAAGAAAAAACACTGCAGTAAGATAAAATAGAATGTGTAATATGATACTCTATATAAATAATGCATATGAGTACATATATGTTTATAAAAATTAGAAAAAAAGTTAACGTCTATCAACATGAGATGTATATATTGTCAGGGTAATAAAAATATGTTGTTCAAAATTAAAGACAGTGGTTGCCTATTGTAAGTCGTATGGCTCTGGGTGGGAATAAGAGGTAGAAGGTGCAATTGAAGAAGGGTGCCTAAGGTTTCCAAAGCTATTAATACTTGTTATAACATTGTTAATTTTTATATCTTATGTATGCATGCTTATATTGGCTTATATATATGAAATGTAGCATAATATTAAAATGCAATTTTACATGCAATATGTAAAATTACTTAGCAAGTAGCTAAGTAATGTGGGAAGCATGATTTTTTTTTAATTAAAACAAGCAAACAAAAACCTAAAGCTTCCTAAAACACACACATAGTTTCAGAAGCTACATGTATCTCAGGTTTCAATTTAATATAGGTTCATGAACACAGAAAAATTGTGGAAGGAACTGTGAAAGAAAACTCAAAATGGAGTTTCTAAAGAGAGCTCTCTAAAGTGGAGCTTGGAGACCAATGAGGAAGTGAGACTTAGCACATCTCAGCCCAGATGGAATTTGACTTTTTGACCACTTATTGTCTTAATGCAGGCATCCAGAACATCTTCACAATATTCCAGATATTCAAATAATTATCACACCCTTACTGTAAATAACTGATGAGATATTTATTTCTTGCATAAGAGCCAATCATAATACTCTAAAGACAACTTTAACAACCTTGTAGCATTCCCCTTTATAAAGCCCTGGCACTTTTTCTTCCCTAGAACACTCTTTCAGTTTTATCCAAATCTTTGTCTCCCAAATTGCAATTCCCAAGACCCCAAATAAAGCTCCCTGCTCTTTGCAGCCTCCATCGACAGAATTTAGCAAGGATTTTAACACTGAATGGAGTTTGGGGATGAAGTGGAGTGGGATTCAATGATGGGAAAGAAATTTTGTTATTGTTTTGCCTTTGGTTACCTTTCTACTGTATTATCTCCTTGTGTAAAAAAACATTTCTCATACTACTGTTGCAATTTTGAAAGAAAAAAAGAACCTTTAAGAGAGAACATTACCAAAAATACCTATGTAATTGGAAAAATGAGATTGATACACACTTAGCTAAAAATCTTTTTCACCCTTTAAATTCAGCTCAAAAGTTCCCTCTTTCCAAACGGCCTTTCTTGTATTTTTTCTCTTTTATCTCACATCAGTATAGATTCTCCCTTATTACACATTGCATTTGACTGTGAAAATCAATGTAATTACTGGAATTATAACAGTTTATTTGTCTGTTTCCTTTACTAGAGTTGGGATTCCAATGTTTTCAATCTAATTATTTCTGGTTTCTAGCATGGTCCTAGAGTCCCTACAAGAATGCAATGCATTACTGAGGAATCTCCTATCACTTCACTATTTTATTTTAATGAGGTACCAAAATAAATAATATAGACAATAACTTTTATAAAAATGCTAAAAGCATGAATAATCTCAAATCCAGGAGTAATATCTACCAAAATGTACCATTGTGAACAAGGAAATATGAACTAGGTGCTTTGTTCTGAGATAGTACTTTAATATTTATGGGAAGAAAGGCATCTTAGAAAAATAATTTAATACATATGTGTGTTTTCAAAAGCTATGGCCAAGGTGTGGTGGGTTGTATCATTGTTTCAACTATTTGCTGTGCACCTTGTGAGAAGAATATACATCTCCATTTCATTGACATTACACTTGGGTTCACATACATTGCTGGTGGGCATGTTAATTGGTACAAGCATTTTGGAAGATTGTTTGGCAGTATTTACTAAAGCTCAACATGTGTGTCATTGGAAATAGTCAATAAGCTATCTATAATAAGAATACAGAGGAAAAAACATGGTGCAGTAGAAGGACGTGCTCTCACTCCCTCTTGCAAGAACACCAGAATGACAACTAGCTGCTGGACAGTCATCGACAGGAAGACACTGGAACTCACCAAAAAAGACACCCCACATCCAAAGACAAAAGAGAAGCCACAATGAGATGGTAGGAGGGGAGCAATCACAGTAAAATCAAATTCCATAACTACTGGGTGGGTGACTCACAGACTGGAGAACACTTATACCACAGAAGTCCACCCACTGGAGTGAAGGTTCTGAGCCTCACATCAGATTTCCAACCTGGGAGTCTGGCACAGGAGGAGGAATTCCTAGAGAATCAGACTTTGAAGGCTAGTGGGATTTGATGGCAGGACTTCAACAGGACTGGAGGAAACAGAGACTCCACTCTTGGAGGGCACACACAAAGTAGTCTGCACGTTGGGACCCAGAGGAAGGAGCAGTGACCCCAGGGGAGACTGAACCAGACCTACCTGCTAATTTTGCAGGGTCTCCTGCAGAGGCGGGCAGTGGCTGTGGCTTACGGAGTGGACAAGGATACAGGAAGCAGAAGTTCTGGGAAGCACTGCTTGGCCTGAGGCCTCCCAGAGTCTGCCATTAGCCCCACCAAAGAGCCCAGGAAAGCTCCAGTGTTGGGTTGCTTCAGCCAAACAACCAACAGGGAGGGAACCCAGCCCCACCCATCAGCAGTCAAGCGGATTAAAGTTTTACTGAGCTCTGCCCACAAGAGCAACAGTCAGCTCTACCCACCACCATCAGGAAACTTGCACAAACCAATTAGATAGCCTCATCCACCAGAGGGCAGACAGCAGAAGCAAGAAGAACTATATTCCTGCAGCCTGTGGGACAAAAAACACATTCACAGAAAGATAGACAAGATGAAAAGGCTGAGAGCTATGTACCAGATGAAGGAACAAGATAAAACCCCAGAAAAACAACTAAATGAAGTGGAGATAGGCAACCTTCCAGAAAAAGAATTCAAAATAATGATGGTGAAGATGATCTAGGACCTTAGAAAAAGAATGGAGGCAAAGCTAGAGAAAATGCAAGAAATGTTTAACAAAGACCTAGAAGAATTAAAGAACAAACAAACAGAGATGAACAATACAATAACTGAAATGAAAACTACACCAGAAGGGATCAATAGCAGAATAACTGAGGCAGAAGAACGGTTAAGTGACCTGGAAGACAGAATGGTGGAATTCACTGCTGCAGAACAGAATAAATAAAAAAGAATGAAAAGAAATGAAGACAGCCTAAGAGACCTCTGGGACAACATTAAATGCAACAACATTCACATTATAGATGTCACAGAAGGAGGAGAGAGAGAGAAAGGACTGAGAAAGTATTTGAAGCGATTATAGTTGAAAACTGCCCTAACATGGGAAAGGAAAGAGCCACCCAAGTCTGGGAAGCACAGAGAGTCCCATACAGGATAAACCCAAAGAGAAACATGCCGAGACAAATAGTAATCAAATTGGGAAAAATTAAAGACAAAGAAAATTAATGAAAGCAGCAAGGGAAAAATGACAAATAACATAAAAGGGAACTCCCATAAGATAACATAAAAGGGAACTCCCATAAGGTTCACAGCTGATTTATCCGCAGAAACACTACAAGCCAGAAGGGAGTGGCATGATATACTTAAAGTGATAAAAGGGAGGAACCTACAACCAAGATTACTTTACCCAGCAAGAATCTCATTCAGATTCGATGGAGAAATGAAAAGCTTTCCAGACAAGCAAAAGCTAAGAGAATTCAGCACCACCAAACCAGCTCTACAACAAATGCTAAAGGAACTTCTCTAAGTGGGAAACAGAAGAGAAGAAAGGGGCCTACAAAAACAAACCCAAAACAATTGAGAAAATGGTCATAGGAACATACATATTGATAAATACCTTAAATGTGAATGGATTAAGTGCTCCAACCAAAAGACACAGTCTTGCTGAATGGATACAAAATAAAAATGCATCTATATGCTGTATATAAGAGACCCACTTCAGACCGAGGGACACACACAGACTGAAAGTGAAGGGATGGAAAAAGATAATCCAGGCAAATGGAAATCAAAAGAAAGCTGGAGTAACAATACTAATATCAGATAAAATAGACTGTTACAAGAGACAAAGAAGGACAGTATATAATGTTCATGGGATCAATCCAAGAAGAAGATAAAAAATTATAAATATATATGCACACAACATAGGAGAACCTCAATACATAAGGCAACTGCTAACAGCTATAAAAGAGGAAATCAACAGTAATACAATAATAGTGGGGGACCTTCACATCTCACTTACACCAATGGGCAGATCATCCAAAATGAAAATAAATAAGGAAACAGAAGCTTTAAATGACACAATAGACCAGATAGATTTAATTGATATTTATAGGACAATCCATCCCAAAACAGCAGATTACACTTTCTTCTCAAGTGCGCACTGTACATTCTCCAGGAAAGATCACATCTTGGGTCACAAATCAAGCCACAGTAAATTTAAGAAAATTGAAATCATATCAAGCATCTTTTCTGAACATAACGCTATGAGATTAGAAATGAATTACAGGGGAAAAAATGTAAAATACACAACCACATGGAGGCTAAACATTACATTACTAAATAACCAAGAGATCACTGGGGAAATCAAAAAGGAAATCAAAAAATACCTAGAGACAAATGACAATGAAAAAACGATGATTCGAAACCTATGCGATTCAGCAAAAGCAATTCTAAGACAGAAGTTTATAGCTATACAAGCCTACCTCAAGAATCAAGAAAAATCTCAAATAAAGAATCAAACCTTATACCTAAAGGAACTAGAGAAAGAAGAACAAAGAAAACCCAAAGTTAGCAGAAGGAAAGAAATCATAAAGATCATATCAGAAATAAATGAAAAATAAGTGAAGGAAACAATAGCAAAAATCAATAAAACTAAAAGCTGGCTGGATGAGAAGATAAATAAAATTGATAAACCATTAGCTAGACTCATCAAGAAAAAAAGGGAGAAGACTCAAATCAATAGAATTAGAAATGAAAAAGGAGAAGTAAAAACTGACACTGCAGAAATATAAAGGACAATGAGAGATTACTACAAGAAACTATATGCCAATTAAATGGACAACCTGGAAGAAATGGAGAAATTATTAGAAATGCACAACCTTCTGAGATTGAACCAGGAAGAAATAGAAAATATGAACAGACCAATCACAAGCACTGAAATTGAAACTGTGATTAAAAATCTTCCAACAAACAAAAGTCCAGCACCAGATGGCTTCACAGGTGAATTCTATCAAACATTAGGGAAGCGCTAACACCCATCTTTCTCAAACTCTTCCAAAAAATTACAGAGGAAGTAACACTCCCAATCTCATTCTATGAGGCCACCATCACCCTTATACAAAAACCAGACAAAGATACTACAAAAAAAGAAAATTACAGACCAATATCACTGATGAATATAGATGCAAAAATCCTCAACAAAATACTAGCAAACAATTCTCACAACACATTAAAAGGATCATACACCACAATCAAGTGGAATTTATCCCACGGATGCAGGATTCTTCAATATATGCAAATCAATCAATGTGATACACCATATTAACAAATTGAAGAATAAAAACCATATGATCGGGCTTCCCTGTTGGCGCAGTGGTTGGGGGTCCGTCTGCCGATGCAGGGGACATGGGTTCATGCCCCGGCCCGGGAGGATCCCACGTGCCATGGAGTGGCTGGGCCCGTGAGCCATGGCCACTGAGCCTGCATGTCCGGAGCCTGTGCTCCGCAATGGGAGAGGCCACAACAGTGAGAGGGCCGTGTACTGTAAAATCAAAAACAAAAAAACAAAATGAAACAAAAACAAAAACAAAAAAAGTGTGATAATCTCAATAGATACAGAAAACGCTTTTGACAAAATTCTACACCCATTTATGATAAAAACTCTCCAGAAAGTGTGCATAAAGGAAACTTCCCTTGACATAATAAAGGCCACATATGACAAACCCACAGCAAACATCATTCTCAATGGGGAAAAACTGAAAGCATTTCCTCTAAGATCAGGAAGAAGACAAGGATGTCCATTCTCAGCACTATTATTCAACATAGTTTTGGAAGTCCTAGACATGGCAATCAGAGAAGAAAAAGAAATAAAAGGAATACAAATTGGAAAGGAAGAAGTAAAACTGTCACTGTTTGCAGATGACATGATACTCTACATATAGAATCTTAAAGATGCCAACAGAAAACTACTAGAGCTAATCAATGAATTTGGTAAAGTTGCAGGATACAAGATTAATGCACAGAAATCTCTTGCATTCCTATATATTAATGATGAAAAATATGAAACAGAAATTAAGGAAACATTCCCATTTACCATTGCAACAAAAAGAATAAAATACCTAGGAATAAACCTACCTAGGGAGACAAAAGACCTGTGTGCAAAAAACTATAAGACACTGATGAAAAAAAGTAAAGATGATACCAACGGATGGAGAGATAAACCATGTTCTGGACTGGAAGAATCAATATTGTGAAAATGACTATACTACCCAAAGCAATCTTCCAATTCAAGGCAATATCTATCAAATTACCAATGGCATATTTTACAAAACTAGAACAAAATGTCTTAAAATTTGTATGGACACACAAAAGACCCCGAATAACCAAAGCAGTCTTGAGGGAAAGAAACGGAGCAGGAGGAATCAGACTCCCTGACTTCAGACTATACTACAAAGCTGCAGTAATCAAGACAATATGGTACTGGCACAAAAACATAAACATAGATCAATGGAACAAGATAGAAAGCCCAGAGATAAACCCACACACCTATGGTCAACTAATCTATGACAAATGAGACAAGGATATACAATGGAGAAAAAACAGTCTCTTCAATAAGTGGTGCTGGGAAAACTAGACAGCTACATTTAAAAGAATGAAACTAGAACACTCCATAACACCATATACAAAAATAAACTTAAAATGGATTCTAGACCTAAATGTAAGACCGGACACTATAAAGCTCTTAGAGGAAGACATAGGAAGAACTTTGACGTAAATTTACTTTTTGACGTAAATCACAGCAAGATATTTTTTAATCCACCTCCTAGAGTAATGGAAATATAAACAAATGGGACCTAATGAAACTTAAAATCTTTTGCACAGCAGCAGAAACCATAAACAAGACAAAAAGACAACCCTCAGAATGGGAGAAAATATTTGCAAATGCATCAACCGACAAAGGATTAATCTCCAAAATATATAAACAACGCATGCAGCTCAATATTAAAAAAACAGACAACCCAGTCCAAAAATGGGCAGAAGACCTAAATAGACATTTCTCCAAAGTAGACATACAGATGGCCAAGAAGCACAGGAAAAGCTGCTCCACATCACTAATTATTAGAGAAATGCAAATCAAAACTACAATGAGATATCACCTCACACCAGTTAGAAAGGGCATCATCAGAAAATCTACAAACAACAAATTCTGGAGTGGGAGTGGAGAAAAGGGAACTCTCTTGCACTGTTGGTGGGAATGTAATTTGATACAGCCACTATGGAGAACAGTATGGAGGTTCCTTAAAAACTAAAAATAGGTCTTCCCTTGTGGTGCAGTGGTTGAGAGTCTGCCTGCTGATGCAGGGGACATGGGTTTGTTCCCCAGTCCAGGAAGAGCCCACATGCCATGGAGCGGCTGGGCCCGTGAGCCATGGCTGCTGAGCCTGCATGTCCGGAGCCTGTGCTCCACAACAGGAGAGCCCATAACAGTGAAAGGCTTGTGTACCACAAAAAAAAAAAAAAAAAAAAAACTAAACTAAAAATAGAATTACCATATGATCCAGCAATCCCACTACTGGGCACATACCCAGAGAAAACCACAATTCAAAAAGACACATGCACCCCAATGTTCATTACAGCACTATTTACAATAGCCAGGTCATGGAAACAACATAAATGTCCATCGACAGACGAATGGATAAAGAAGTTGTGGTACATATGTAGAATGGAATATTACTCAGCAATAAAAAGGAACGAAATTGGGTCATTTGCAGAGATGTGGATGGACCTAGCGACTGTCCTACAGAGTGAAGTAAGTCAGAAAGAGAAAAACAGTTATCATATATTAACACATATATGTGGATCCTAGAAAAAAATGGTACAGATGAACCAGTTTGCTGGGCAGAAATTGAGACCCAGATGTAGAGAACAAATGTATGGACACCAAGGAAGGAAAGCGGCAGGGGGGTGGGGGTGGTGATGTGATGAATTGAGCGATTGGGATTGACATATATGCACTGATGTGTATAAAATTGATGACTAATAATGACCTGCTGTATAAAAAATAAATTAAATTAAATTAAAAAAAGAGAAAAGAATTTTATTTCAGCCAAACTGATGACTATAGCCTGGGAGTCACAAATTCAAGCAGTTGAATTGTGTTCTGTTAGACTACAAAATGAGGGAGGCTTATAAAGGCAAAACCCACAAAACTACAGAAGTTGTTTGTTAAAATTTATAATTGCAGCTGGTAAGAAGTAAGGGTTCTTGTTAAGCAAGGATTGTTTGGGGTCCAAAATTATTGCCTAGTTATAAGGGGAGAACTTGAGACCATAAAGTTGCAGCTGGCAGATTCTAGCAAATATTGTTTTTGAGAATGGCTTGTGGTGCCCTTGAGTCTGATTCAGTTCAGAAAATTCAGGTTTTCAGTGACATAGGAACTTGTCTGAAATCACATCCACAATGGCCACCCAGCTCCATTTTGGATGCCTGAACCACAGTTACTCCATTTTGATTTTTAAAATTCATTATTTTCTTTAATGATTAAAGCAGATGTTCAATGTATGTTTGATAGGCTGCAAACAGGCTGTTTTAGTTAGCATAAAGTTTAAGTTAAATTATGCATAAGCCAGAATGGCTTCCCCATACCTGAATATGTGTAAATTTCTTCTATCTTACACATATGTTATAACTTAGAATTTTTATTACTAGGAATACTGTCAACAGAAAATATATTAATAGTCATGTATAAAAATAATTACAGCAGGATTATTAAAAATAGCCCAAACTGAAAACAATCTAAATTTCCTTCAATATTAGTTGAATAAATAAATGTAGCAACATCATGCAATGGAATACCTACATATATCTGAATGAATGAAGTACATAAGGATCTGATGATATAGATGAATATAGCAAACATAATATTGAGTGAAAGTAGCTAGTCACAAAAGAGTTCATATAGAATTGTTTCATCTTTAAATCTATAAAGGTCAGAAGCAGCCAGAATTAACCTATTGTGATATAAATCAAAATAATTGCTACATTTGGAGAGGTAGTGATTGGGAAGGGTCATGGACAGGATTTGGGGATATTAGGATGTTGTTTTTAAATGTAGAAGAAAATACTTTGGGGATGTGTATATATTTGGAACTGTTATAATAGCCCTGACTGAAACATTATAAATAAATCAGTAGATTTACTGTTTTCTAGACCATTCAATTAACTCTATTCCACTCACATGTAACATCCCTAAATGTGACCAGTAATCAATGTAATACATCTGGAAGATAAAAAGTCAGAGTGGTGAATCAGTCTTAAAAGCTAAAATACATTATTAGTATTAGAAAAAACATGAAAACTAAAAAGAAAAAACACCCTGCTGAACATTATAGTGAGTTATATATGGAGAGAATATATGAATGTGCATCATAACATACATACATTGACTATATCAAATATACTTCTCAGACATGTAAATATTTTATTTAAAACAAAAATTTCAGCAAAATTTTATGTGTTTACCACATGACAGATATTTTTCTAAATTTTTATTATCTCATTCAGTTCAGGGTACAATTATTATCTTTACCTATCAGACAAGGAAACTGAGGCAAAGACAAGTTAACTAACTTGTTAAAGATCACAGAGCTAGAAAATATTGGAACTCAGAATTTAATTCAGGTAGTCTCAGATTCTGTACTAGGTTACTTCCAAATAGAAGAAATGATTTTTAAAAGTTAAAAAAAAACAACTCTTGTTTTCCTCCATATGTAAATAAACATGAATATACAAAACTGTTTTACTTAAACATTTCTATAATGCAACACTTCAAAAGGTTTCTGAGTACAGTTGTGATTTATGTTAACTAAAAAAAAACCTCTGTCACTTTTGTAAGTTGTATAAACGGCAGAGAGTTTTTGAATTGGAAATGATCCTAAGAATTCCTTTTGTACAAACATTCATTCAAATAAGATTTTATTCTATGACCTCCCTTACATTATTAGTTCCCATTCAAAATTCCAGTGTAAGAAACTGGACCTAGGTCCCACTCCCTCTCCCCCGACCTGCCACATTCAATGTCTTCTTTTTATTCCAATCATTTCTGGAAATTACCACATATTTTATAAAAAGTTTACTGGAAAAACAAATGCTTTTTTAGATATGTTTATGAACACTTTAGCTTATCTCTCCTACTTCTATGTATGTATTTGTCCTTACCCTATAAATGTGGTACACACCAGTCTTTAAAGCACAGAAAAGAGGTAAAAACAATCCTCTGGCAATAATCCATGAGTCAGGTTATCTATTCACTTACCTTTGATCCTTGCTCTTCTCTCTTCTGCTTGTTAAGCCACTAATTTGCTGCCTCAGTTCCTAATATCTGCCTCATGCCTCATCTGGAAAGAGGGTTGAACACTAGAACTCCAATCCATCAGATCTTGAGTTAATTACACTATGCTTATGCTGTTTCTAGACTACATTTCCCAGGTTGTATATTATAAAGTGTATATTGTAGTTTTCATATGCTTCACCATGAAGATCAGGCTTTTCTGAAAGTGCTCTGCTCTTCCAGTGACCTTCAAATTCAGAGCAGCTGAGAAGGGGCTTTGATGCAGAGCCCGACCTGTGCAGTGCAGTGGGGTGACTGCTTCCCTACCTCACAGACATAAATGGCATTATGAGGAGTCCTGTTACACTGCTCCCTCACTAAGTGTGCTGTCAGTGTAATCTCCACATTTCATTTGTTTATTTACCTCATTCTATTACCTGCTTTTAAGCCAGACCTACCCCAGCCTCCTCTTAGACAGTTGATTATTTGCTAAGAACCATGAGAAAATATTTTATAATAAATTCTTTCAAATCTTTTCTTGAGTTACACTAGATGATAAATATTGAGATTTCTGATTGTCATTATATGTCTTAGGTATTCCTCACACCTACACAACATCTGTGAATTTGATAAGCTTTCCTTCTGTGTTCCTGCATGTCACTGATAATCAAGTTATCTGATTACTAAAACTCACTCACTGAGCATGATTGCTCAGCCTACTGATTGGTAATGTCACTTTTTTTTCTATTGTTAAAAAAGAGACAGCAGATCCAAAATGGAATCATTTGTGCTAAACCTACATCACCAAGTCAAGACAATACCTAACATAACTACTGTTTCAACCTCTTCCAGGAATGGAATCTTAAACATTCAATCTGGAATTACCTGTTCAGAACTAGTGAGGTAATCTGCCTGATAGACCTCTGTTGTCCCCCAAAGGAAGGTGACTTGCCACAAACAACCCACTCTTCACTAGTAGTTTTCATCCCACCCAGTTCTGCCCATGAAAGTCTTTAATTTTTTACAACGCTTTGGAGATCCTTTCTATTTGCTAGATGAGATACTGCCCAATTCATGTATTGTTAATACAGCCAATAAGATCTTTAAAATTTACTCAGTTAAGTTTTGGGGGTTTTTTAACACCATTTATTGTCAGTATACATTTCTTGAAAGCCAATTATGTACCAGAGATTGTGTTATTTGCTAGGAATATAAAGAAACAGAAGTCCCACATCCCCAAGAAATTCACAAATGGATGGGATATAAATAAATGACTGAAATATTATGATATAATAAAGAGTAACAAAGAGTATCAAGGAGACATTACCAGAGAGCAGAGATTGCTCATGTTTTTTCTGTTTCCAGCAGCATAGTGCCTGACACAGAGAAAGTACTAAATGCATATTTTATGAATGAACATCTACTGTTCTTAATGATAAATGATAAACAATGATAAAACAATGTCATGTGACTAGGGTATTTTCTTCTTCAGTATCAACTTTAAATCCCTCATATTTTTTGAGCAATGACATGCAAACATTCCTACAAGCTCTGGTGAGGAATGTAGCAACCCTTTGCCAAAAACTGCTGCTAAAATATAGTAAACTATGAGCCAGTAAACCAAATTCAGTTTTTCAACACCATCTGTGTGCTCAGTATATCTACATTCGATTTCCTCCTGTCTTTTCCAAAACACAATGTTTAATTGGAAAAAGACATAAAATACCACTTGTGCTCTGAGACCTTTACATTTATATCTCAAATTTCAAAATGATAAAGGATACATCCCAGCAAGTTCTTTTACTTGTTTTCCCCTAGAATTATTTCTTCACACTTTGTATTAGTCAAGACTTTTAAGTACAAACAACATAACAACTTTGGCTGATTTAATAATAAAATGAATCTATTAAAAAGTTAGTGGGTACATTACCAAATTGAGAGGAAAGCTTCAGAACTAAGTTTGAAAATGGACAGGACAATGAAGGCCTGTCAGAACCACAGTCAAAATCATGCCACAAAAGCAGTAGAGTGATGGCAGAGTTACCATCCCTATCAAGTGGTAGATAATAATTCTTGCATCAACCACTTCCACTGGACAATTGACTCTGTTGTCGTGTTCAGTCACTGCTGCCCCTCCAAGCTCAATATGTTGCTGCTACCATCTACCACCAAAATCCCTACTAGGATAGACACTTTTGATTGTCCAAACATGGGTCAAATGCCTATATCCTAGTGGCAAGGGGCTGAAATAATACAGGCTTTTCCAGTCACAAAAGCTTATAAGTAGAAGGAGTCTTCAAACATGCAGAGGGATTCAGCTGCTGGATGTTCCAAGGTGGAGGAAGCAGAAGAAAAATGTCTACCACCCATTTATAGTAAGTAAAATACATAATAGAGAAAGAAAGATATTATAATTCTTGGCAAGTAATCCCAGAACAAAACATGAAACAGAACATTCCAGAACAAAAGCGTACTCCCTGGTTAACCTAGGTATCACTATAACCTATACTATATATAACTCTTGCTACAAAGGGCATTCCTAAACATCATTAAAAGTATTTTCATACACTAAATACATTTCCATAAACCTCATAATCCTTACAGATTTTCCATAGAAAATCTATGGGAAGAGATAAATATTTGTGTTACAAGTAACTATTCCATTTTCACTGTAGAAAATAGAGAAAGCACACTTTTGCTAGTGTGGAAGAAAATGTCGCACCCAAACAACCATGGATACCAGTCAATGGCCTTCCTTCTAGATACATATGCCCACGTATGTATTGTGCCTCTATATTCATAATACAATGTGTGTGTGCATCTGTGTTTAGGTATATGGCTTATATCATTATACAATATATGCTTTAATCCTGATTTTCTAAATTAGCAATTTATTAACTGAGAAAACATTTTCAATGTTAAATTTCTGTATTACTTCTAAAGGAATAGATTATTTCTCTTTTTTTGTTCTTCTCTGTCATTTTTAAAAAAAATATCTACTCTTGAAATATTTTAATTTGTCTCTGCCTCCTCAAGAAAACAAAATTCTTTCCATATTTTCATCTTGTATGATTTTTGCATACAGATACTGAACATTTTTATTTTCTTGAAAGGTATTAGTCAAAATAAGGTAAGGAGACCAATTGACATTTTCACATAATTGGTGAGTTCCTCAGGCAGGAAGACAAATATAACACAACCCCTGCAGGTTGCTGAAACATTTCCCTCAGTGTTCATATCTCCAGGGTATCAGGATGGACTTTCCACCTTCTTGTTAAGCAGCAGCAGACCATTCCTATCACTGCTGCAGGGAGGAAGCTGGGTTTTGACACCTCAAACCCTTTTGAGTTTCCAGTAGGCAGGTCACTCTGGAAAATGCTACTTTTTCTTCCCCAATCCACTCTTCTCTCACTAGTGTCTGTTAATAAGGGCCAGTTAATTTCCCTATATAAAAAGAGAATAAGTGGGTTAAAGAACAGTGGTTTATACTCTAATAGGATGAGATTTTTGAGATGGAATGGACAGAGCAGAATGAGAACAATTGTCAGTGTTAGGCAGATCTAAGCTTTAATCTCAGTGCTTTTACACCACAGTTGTGTTGCAGTCAATAAGCACTCAAATTAGCTGAACCTCCTTTTTCTCATCTACAAAATGGGAATAATACTACGTACCTCATTGCATTGTTGTATGTGCCCTGTGACCTCATATCACTAATTCCTATGCTGTAGTAATTAATCCAAACTATGTTAACATATACTGAGTACATAGAAACACATCCTTCAATATTTCTAAAATTCTCTTACCTGTTGCTCAGTTTTTAGCTTATCATACTTACTGTGGGTTTTCCTAGATAGCTAATTTTTAAAATCAGGAAAATAGTAATTATTTCATCTTTGCTCTGTGTTAAGGATTCATGGAATATCCTGAATTGAATTGTATATGAACTAACAAAATTTGCCTATGCAATAATCTTTCAAAATGTTATCTGTATCTATCCACATACAGGACATTGAGGATTTGGATTTTTCTTTATTTTTCATTTTTTTAGCTTAAGCAGTATATTGTTTCATAACCACTGTAACTTAAAAATAGCTATTGCTTGTATAATAATTTAAGTTTGAAATTATTTTACATGGCCTCTTTTGATCACCAAAGTAATCCACATATATATGTTTGGAAGATGGTTTTATTACTATTATCTTCTTAAACATCATCATCCACATTTTATAAGTAAATAGACTAAAACTCTATCATTTAAAATACTTATTTAAGATCACACAGAAGAGACTGAGCCCAAAAGTGTGTGCCTGCTGATACCAGTAGTCATGCTTTTCTCATGAGACTAAATGCCTCCGAAGGGAAGAATATGATTAAAGTAATATTAATCTTCTATGTTTGTGTTTTCCTTTTACTTTTGGAAAAATCACTATAGATAGAGATGGATAGATAATAAATAGATGACAGACACTTATGTGTATGTGTTTGTGTGATGTATTCATGATTTTTGTTCATTGTTTAAAATAACTTAAAAAAATAACATGAATCTGCATACCACGAGTGCTCATCTATTATCTTCATTCACCTCATTTATTTTTAGAATCTACTGTTTTAAAATAACTCAAACAAAGCCAACAGGAGTCATTATTTGTTTTAGCAAACAATTTTTACGTTACTACTCTGTACTAAACTCTGTGCTAGGAACTTGAAATTTAAAGATAAATAAAATGAGATCCCTGACTCTGAGAACTCACAGTCTTGTGAACTACTGTAAGTCTAATTATATTCTTGTCTAATACAATACTACATGTACTTCTTAAGTCAGGAGAGTGAATTTGGTCTGTGGCAGTTGGTTAAGTCTTCATTGTAAGTATGACACTAGAGCTAAATCTGGATAAGTAGGCACACCTTGGGGAACAGATCCATATGTTTTATCAGATTCTCAGAAGGGTCCATAAACGAAAGGAATTTTAAGAAGTGCTTATTTTAAAATGAAGAGAAATGGTAGGACTGAGCTTAATTAAATAGAACAAGACTAGACAATTACTGGTTTATATCCCCCATGACAAAGTTTAGACTTTATACTGGAAGCAGTGAGAAGTAGTCAGTGAGTTTTTAAGCAAAAATATATGATTGAGTATGTGTTTTAGAAATCTCACTTCTGTTAGTAATATGTTTGAAATAATCCATATTTTAAGTTTGTATATATTTGGATCATACTAATTTAGTTATCTCCCTTTCACCCAACAACATTTTTGTCTATAGATGAGTTTCTATGTCATGGCACTGCACATCCACAACTTGATACTTGTCAATATGTAATGTTTGAATCATTACGTTAATTTCAGATCACTGATTGATTACATTTTGTTTCTCTGCTTTGCAGAACTGAAAAGAACACAGACTTGAAAGGTTGAATCACTTCGTAGGAAAGTCTTCTTGGTCTCATTTAATCCCAGTAAGATATCTCTGATTAATGTGCTTCTACCAACAGATTTTTTCTTGTTTCCCTAAGTTTGGTTAATGAGAAATTACCTACTTCTTTTTTTGTTAGTTCCATTTAGATGTATTCATTTAACACAATCATATATGTAAAAGTAAACTCAATTAAAATGTTTTCACCAAAGTTAATATTAAGAACATAAAATATTTCCAGGGGAAATGAACTAACATTTATTAAGTACTTACTATATGTATGGCATATTAAGTGTATTATGTTATCTAAAGGGAAAAGCAGAATCAATAGATAGGGTCTTTAGGATAACAATCAATGTATAAATTTAGAAAGTTTGTATTGACACATAAGTCATAATCCTTGTATTCCCCCTTCACATTATAAAAAGTGTGAAATCTGGTTCAGAAGAATAAAATATATTTAAAAATATGTCTTTTTACTTTTCATTTGATACCTACAGATGTTAAGTCAAGAGGATGAGAATAATATCAGAATCTACCTCTGAACCACAGCAAGTATAATACTGAATAAACTGTTAGCCCTCAAATTCCACACTTCCCCTGGAACACTCCTCAGTGTGTCACATGTACTCCTGATAGTAATTGACATAGTCATTCCTAGTTTAGTTCACCATCTTTGGACCTCTGTATGGTTTTCCTCATGTCATTCCCAAAGCTCAGGACTGACCCTGATACATGCATGATTTTGCTCCTGGCTTAAAAATGCTCTGAAATCATCATTCTTGACATGGTCAGTGTAATGGTACATCTACTTTAATTACTCTGGTATTCCTCTTACTGATTTAGAAGAGGGTCAAAATTATAAATGTCACACCTCTTTTGGCAGTCTTCTAAGAGAGAAGTATTTTCCTCTTAATTTCTGGTGGTACAATAATATTTATTTCTTTAATGGGGCTTGCTATTTAATTTTCTCAGAACTTCTTTCTTTCTGGTGTCACCAGAATGAAAATCAAATACTTCAGCAACAAATGTACTAGTGTATTTGGACTGAGTCAAAGTATGTCTGATCCCTACTCAAATAGAACTGTCTCCAAAAGTGTCACCCAGGGAAGCAACATGAGGGTCCCTAACCCATGCCTAAACTGTCTCTATAAAACACAAGTACACCTGCCTTAGGCAAAGAAGCATGGAAGCACCCCCCAATCCCCATGCCTTTCTAATAAAAACCTCCCTCTGGGCAAACTTGCAGAAAACCAAAACTGACTGTAACTTCTAACTTGTCTACAGAACAGGAATAAGTGGGCTAAACCACAAGAAACTGGTATAAACTGGCTGAACATCAAAATTGGGACAAAGGTCACTCTACACCTCATTATCATCTCATTTTAATGTTAAAATTACCATCTGACAGCACCATGTTGGTTTCACCTGCATTTGACCTAAAGCCCAAAGGACC
Organism: Monodon monoceros; assembly: GCF_005190385.1. Classification (NCBI taxonomy): domain Eukaryota; kingdom Metazoa; phylum Chordata; class Mammalia; order Artiodactyla; family Monodontidae; genus Monodon; species Monodon monoceros. Next base: position 2,475,844 of record NW_021703786.1, on the reverse strand, counting down.
GTAAGAAGGCAGAAAGGAGGCATGGACCTCATTCTAGGAAATCACCACCTGTTCCCACAAATCAGAATGAGAGAAGACTCCCATCCCCTATAACCTCCTTCACCCTTTTTCTATACAGAAAATTTGCCCCACTTGAAATCAGGGAGAAGGTGCTTTCAGAGCATGAGCTCCCCTTCTCCATTTTTTGGCCAGTGAATAAATTTTCTGTCTGCTGCTACAAAAATAATTTCACTTTACTGTTGCAGTAAATACCCGAGTAGGGAAAGAACCAAAGGAAGGATCAGTAACAAAAAGGAGAGTAGGATGTTAATTCCCTAATCCTTATCCAACCCCTAAACCCCACCTGCAATTCAGGAAACTTATAACAAGGATTTCAGTTCTAATGTTTGTTTTTTAAATTTTATTATTAATTTTTAAAAATGAAAGTCCCAATACCTGAATACAAAATAGGAACTGATTTTCAAAATTTTAGGTAAACACTAAATTGAAACAAAGGCATGTTGCAATTAGAGTTTATGTCTTTTTCATTAGTAATTATAGTAGCTACAATTTAGTGATATCTACTTTATGATATACAACTGGACTGGGCATTTTACATTAACTCTCTTTTTTAAATCTTTTGAATCTTGTTGGTTTGAGCAAAGTGTTCACTTAGGGAACATTAAAAGTATTATGTATTATGTTGGCTCTAGGTATTTAAAAGTTGTTTGTTTGATATGCTTTGACTCACAAAATACCTCAGCCAGCCATCAGCTCATTTGTTGGTTTAACAGATATTTACTGATTACCTCTTATTGCCTATGTACAAGGGATAGAAAAATAAAAATGCATGTTTAACAAAACATCATACTTTAAACCTGAAAATTGATTTTAAATATTATATTGGAGGGTGAATAGAGTTCATTAGTACTGTTACAAAGTACAAATTTATCCATAAATTTCAGCTTTCTCCATTGATTCAAAAGCAAATATTTTCAGGGATGCACAATGCAGATGTATAGTATAGTGATATACCTACTAAATATTTTTCTTGGTAGTTAAGTTTGAGAACTTTGGGTGGTGAACATGGAATGACTGTGTCTTTGTATGTTATGAGTTTTTTTTCTTTTGTTTTTCAAATACAGTGAGCCATGTCAGTATTACTCCTTTTTTCTATCCACCCCCCCCAGATGTTTAGATCATCTGGCAATTTTATCTGGACAGTTTTCTACACTTATGTATGAATATATTTTTAAAATCACTGAAGAATATCTATTGGTGAACATAAGAGTAACTAGCATAGTGTTCTTATTATATGGTAGAAACTCATATATAGTTCACTGACTGCTTCTCATGATCCAGTGAGCTAGGCAGTAGAGGGAGAGGGAATAATTCTGTTATAATGAAGAAGATTGAGTACAGGTAGGTTAAATAATTCCTGTGGTCATTGTGGTAAAACCTAGCAGAGTCAGAATTCAAATCCAGGGTGCTGTGATTTGAAAATCCATCCTTTCTCTAATATATCATGTTAGTTGTTAATGGACACTAAGCAGTAACACAAAATGTCCTCCATAAACTAAAATAGGGAAAAACATCCTTATGTAATTCTCATACCATTTTAACATCAAATATAACCACCTTAGAATTTGTTATGTATTAAATAGTCTTGCAAACATACATTATCTTTGACCTGGCAATTATCCTGGTAAAAAATAATAATTAAATATAACCATAAATATTTATCCACAGCAATCTCAGAGTTGTTCCTAATGCTCTCCTCAGGCAGTTTTTTCACCCCTGGAATTTAGCACCTTTATACTCCCCATTGCAGCACCTCAACATTCTTGCCCTTTTTAAGTGGATCTTTATATTCACCTATATAGTGCCTTTTCCTTGACTTTTTGTGGGGGCTTGATCTCATCAATTAGTGCACCCAGGAGCAACTCAACTAAGAAGAAGTGTGTATTAGAAGTGACATTGGAAAAGTTCCTGTGACTAAAATATAACCTGATGCTACTTTTCTGCCCAGAACTTTTCACCGTATTCCAATCAATCAAGTATGGATCAATATTCTTGCTTATTATTTTGATTTGCCTCTCTCTTTTTGCCCTATGAAATACCATCTGTCTCTTGCTCTTTGAACTCCAGCTATACTGCACTGTCAGTTCTAAAAATGCACTGATACTCCCTCTTCCCTTAGGATAATTGCAAATGCCATTCTCTTCTGCCTTAGGAAAGCTTTGTCATTCCCCTTTATCTTGTCAATGCTTACTCATTCTTCAGTTTCTGACTCAATAGTTAATTCCTTCTAGAGGAATCTCTCCTAAACCTCAGAATAGGGTCACCAGATTTAGCAAATAAAATACAGATGCTCAGTCAAATTTGAATTTCAAAGAAACAACTATTTCAAATAAACAAATATTTCAGATTTTTTTAGTATATGTCCCAAATATTGCAGGAGATGTCCTGTATTTGATGCTGTATCTCAGATTAGAATAGATCTTCCCCTTAAACACTCTCTTAGCACATTCATCAATTTTATGGCAATTAGCACAATTTATAGTCATATATTTACATAATTATTGTGTAATTCTCCTCGTTTGCAAGCTTAATATGGAAAGGACTATATCTGTTTTGACAACCACTCTATCCCTAGTGTTATCAGAATGCTGGAAAACTAGAAGAACTCAATAAATCTTCTAAGAACAAATGAAAAAAGTGATAAAATAAAAATACACATTTAAAGGTGAAATTTCAAGCCAATAATGAGATTATTTTCATGGTGTTAGAGAGTACATTTTAATACCTTTAGTTACATTTATGCATTTATATTTATTGAACATTTATTCAATTTCAGATACTAATTACTTTGCATTGTACTAAGTACTTTGCAAACATTATTTCTTTCAATTCTCATGACAGCTCTATGATGTTAGTACATTAGCCCTGCTTTACACATTAGAACATTAAGAATTAGAGAAAACAGTCATTTTCTGTAGTCACAAAGGTGCTATGCAGAAACTTTGTTCTTTAATACATATACAAATATTACCCAACCAAGCAAGAATGTGTGTGAGTGTGTGTGCACGTGCACACACATGCACCTACATATGAGCACATATGTCTCCATGGAATGAAAGTTTGTTTTGATTGCTTTAGAATTTTAAGGAAGATATCCAAAGCACTTGTTGTGAATAATTGTAGTCATAATCTACAAAGAGTATTTCATGCATGCCTACATACATAGATATATGTGTGTACATATATACACACCCTGGAATATCTTCAGCAGCAAAGGATAACTTTGTAAACTCACTATGTACCAATGAAGTTATGATTCTTGACTCTATATAAGAAAAAGCCTTTTGAAACTGAAAAGTCTTTGGGCTTCACATACTTCCCTTTTCTCTCAATTTAAGTAGAGCCTGTGACTTCTCATAAAACTTTTCTTGGTACAAGATTACTTAAGTTTACCAATGACTCAAAATTATATTAGTTGTTTTTTTCCTGCTATGTACCTTGGCTGGAAAAAAATATTCTAAATTATATATATTTGCACTTTGGCTATTAAAATGAAGAATTAACTCCAATTGCCTAGTGAGGGGGATCTAGAAGTGGCCGTGAGAGCTTACTGTATATACTTTACAGTTTGTTTCATGTCACTTCAAGTTACATGAAGCAACAGGCATTTCTTAAGATGAATCATTAGCAATAGATTTGCAATTCCTGAGACATGAAACTTAGCCAAGTTTATGATCTGGAAATAAGGCATCCCATGATATGAAAGCTCACAAATCCCCTCTTGGGCTATACTATATCTTGTCATTGATGTTGAATGTTATTTTCCAAAGTGTGCATATGGCATTTATTTAAAGCAGTAATGAATAATAGATTCAGAGTGCATCTGTGGAGAAAACATCAATTTTTTTCTATGAGTATTTAGTGCATCCTCATACTAAAAGTATTTAAACATGTTATTTTATTAAGATGATCTCTTGCCAAATGAGAATAATTTTAGTTTAGTTTGAATATATCTTATGTCATCATTATTTTATTATGATGGAGACACTAAAAAATAAGAGATCACAAACCTCTTACTAGGTTGACAGAACTGAGCTAGCTAAAACTATATCTGTAATAAGAGGAGAACATTTTGCAGGGTTTCACAGAGAAGAGCAATTCACAGAGTGTTCTATGCTATGTGTACTTCCTGTATTCAGGTGCCTTTTTGTTTTCATTATGTGTGACACTGTGTTATGGATGCTTATGCGTGAGCACTTTGTGAGATACAGAATTAAATATGTCTAATAAATATGAATTCTGCTGCCTCAAGGCCCATATAAAAATGATCATTATTTATGTGAGCATCCACACAAGAAAAAATTATTACAGCCTGTTATAGAGATGTTTCATTCTCAGAAGGGCCAAATGCACAAAAGTAAGTATTATTCTACTCTCTCTCCTTTTTTTCCATCTCTGAAGGTATAGAGAAAACCTTTGATTTTGAAATGCATCTGAAAAAAAAGAATAGTTTGAATATCTTTTGAACTTCCCTCAAGGAGAGAAATCCTACAATTTTGGAAGAAAAATTAATGTAAACATCTTACTCTAGGAAGCAATAGTTTGGTTAAAAATAGTTGCCTGGTACCATTTATTTTGCAATGGTTTGTCTCCACAGCAAGCTAGAAACCTGACCCTTCCAGAGGAAATGAGCCCTTAAAACTCTCATCAGCTGTGAACCAGGTTACAGGGGCAAAAATATTTTTAAATACCAAGAAAGGGTTTTGGTTAACATTAGCATTTCAACACACCAATATTCCCCAATTTGTCTGGGAAAGATCGTTAGGTTCAGTGTAACCAAAAAGCTACCTTCAAATTAGGGAACCATAAAGCAGTTAAGAATTCAGCTTACATTGCAAAATGTTAGCACTTCTAGCATGCTAGAAGTGACATCAAATGCCCAAGTCAATATATTGGCAATTTTAGGCCTGGCCAGCTAAATATTTACTGCACAGCCAGCCAAATTACCTTTTTAGATATCTAGGTGCAAACACCCCTTAACTGGAGGATTTAATGAGTCAGTAATCATTGCTCTGATATTGGTAGAGCAATGATGCATGAATGATATATTTTAGGCAATATCTTGTTTTAAAGCTGAGAGCTAAATTTCTGGTCTAGAGGTTTATTAGAGAATCTGCCAGGTTGAGAATTTGCTAACATGATATGGCTTGGATTTTGTTTCTTTATAGAGCATTGCATTATATTTATATATTTAATTTAGTTTATTCTTTTTAAGATGTGTATGAAATGTAAAGGGAAAAAAATGTATGAAGAGGATGAAGGAAGGAAAACCTCCCACAAGTAATATTTTACTTTTTTCTCACAATAGTTAACATTATTTAAGTTAAACTTTTATTTAGGGTAACCTGTCTTTGTTTATATAAACCAAAGGACCTCTGGGGTATGTTGCACTGATTTTTGGCAGGGCACCGTGATTAGCCTGTGCACTTATACTGAGCAATTACTGTTTCATGCTTTTCTTTTTTTTCCTTCCTTCTGTTCTTTCTTCTTTCTTCATCTATTTATTGGTGAAGCCCTTAATATATAATAGGATCAAGGTGAATCCTGTCCTGATGGTAGCCATAGATTATTACTCATGGACAATTATATCTGTAGACAATTTGGAGAGGTAGGCAAATAAACTATCAACTGAAAGTCAGTATGATGGGTGCCATGTTAAATTTCTGAAGAGAACTCAGTGGGAGTTCATAGGAAGGAATCTAGAAAGAATTCAAGATGACGACTCAAAAAATTTATCAAGATGTTGACTTTAAAAAATGCACAACGTGAGAGTTGTAAGTTAAGTTTTATTTGGGGCAAAATTAGGACTGCAGCCTGGGTGACAACACCCAGATAGCTCTGAGAAACTGCTCCAAAGAGGGAGGGGGGAAGGTCAGTATATATATGATTTTGGTGAAGGGGGAGTACATTCAATCGAGCACATATTTTTTTTCGGAAGGTTTCTGCTACTCACGAGGAGCAGTCATCACCATTGAAGGATTTTAGTGTTTTTCTAGATATGAGGAGATATAAGAATTGGGCTCATAAAGTCAGCTCCTGAAAATATCTAACTATAAAGTCAGCTCCTGAAAATATCTAACTATCTGAAGACCTGTTCTGCCAGTTTTTCCCAGAGCACAGGGTGCCTCATTTCTGCTCTCCACCCGAACTCCTTTCAGGGGGTGTTGAAAGTCAGCAGCTGCAGCAGCACATGATTTATTCCTTGCAGAGGTAGATGGCAAGTGCCAATGGCAAGTACCAATTTGTAGTTGACCAAGAGAAGGTACATTTAATCATGATTGAATCTTCTAAAAAATATACCTTTAAGAAGGGTTTAACATGTTTCCAGAAAGGGAAACAGTACAGGCAAAGGCACGAAAATGCAAACATAAGTAATGAGATGGTAATGAGCCCAAACCCAATAACACCCATGTTATGGACTAAATGTTTGTGTCCCCCCCAAATTCACGTGTTGAAACCCTTCCAACAATGTAATAGTATCATGAGGTCAGGGCTTTGGAAGGTAATTAGGATTAGCTGAGGTCTGAAGAGTGCTAACAGTAACCCTCATGAACAAGATTATTGCCTTTATAAGAATCCCAAGAGAAATCTTGCTTCTCTTTTCTCTCTGCCATTCGAAGATACAACAAAACAGCCACCCGCAACCTGAAAGAAGGTTCTGACCAGAACTGAATTATGCTAGCAGCCTGATCTTGAACCTCTAACCTTCAGAACTACAAGAAATACATTTCTGTTGTTTTAAGCCTCCAAGTCTGTGATATTCTTTTATAGCAACCTGAACAGACTAATACAATCCATGAGTTCTTGATATTTATTAATAGTATTTTGTATATAGTACCTTTTTGCATATTATTTTGCTTCATTTTGTGGATTTTAGCAATTTTGCTTAATAATTATATTGACAGAAAAAGCATATTACCAATTTTAAAAAGAAAAAGAAAGCACGTACTGTAATAGCCAAAATATATATATTTGTCCATGAACTCCTGTTTTCTCCATTGATTCAAAAGCAAATCTTCATTAGTGATGCTCATTGCAGTGTATAGCATAAGGGATATACCTATTCATTCTGCTCTTTGAGATAGGTAAGTTTGATCTTTTATGCTTATTACAGAGTATAGCTTTTTTCTTTGGTCTCTCAACTAAAGTGAGCTATCTATAACAATTTTCAGCATTACTTCTTTATCTCTCATACCCCAATATGTCTAGGTTTATCAGGACAGTTTTCTGCCCTTATGTTCTAAATATATTTTTTAAATTACAAGTGATTATCTATTGGAGGATATAAAAACAAGTAACATGGTGTTATTATTATACAGTAGAAATTCAAAATAGTGTTCACTGGCTGCCTCAAATAATACAATGAGCTATAATTAGGGCAATATGTTCTTCCTTAAAAGAAGTCACATCACAGTGTCTTGAGTGTGTGTGTGTGTGTGAATTCATATATGTTTTTTTTCCTACAAATCAATGTGGATAATATGTTCTTTGAATATTTACATGTTTATATATTCATTTTAGTCATGAAAGTACTTGGCAGATATTCACTAGTATTAGTTTCACTAATGTCAGGCACTGTATTAGGGTTAGAAACAAAAAGATGAATAAGCAAAAGTTGTTACCCTGAAGGAGATGCATGGAATTATTTGGCAGTTGACCTGATTCCAAGTTGAAATACTCTGCACATGTCAGGATCTCAAGTAGTCCTGCTCTGTTGAAATAAATTCAGAGCACATTTTTCATAATTTCAGCATAAGTGTCAGTTTCCAGCCCTACTTAAAACAGAAAGCTAAACTCCTTACTCTGGGAAGAAAAAGAGTGATGATGTGGTAGGTAGGGGAATAGCAAAGGGCTAGAGAAAGATTTGTATTGCTTTTTACTAAATCTGGATAAAAATTCAATAGGAATTAAACTCTTCTTGTAAGGACACTGTGGGGAATTATGAAAGACAAGGCTAAGCTATGCCAAGCTTGACAGCTTATTTATTATTTTACAGATTTCTATTCAGAGAAGGACACAACCAGAAAGACACTTTCCACTGTTTCTCAACTATTTTGTCTTATTTCTGAGTGTGCAGATCCCACTGTGTGTATCCTATTGAATTTAAGTTTTATGGTCCTCCAGATTTAGTGGGAGTTTGAAAAAAAAATTACGTTGTACTTTACAGTTTCAACCAACAAAGAAGGAAAATACTATGAGTTTGAAGTGAGTGGCATACCCTATTCAAAATTACCTTTTACTAGAGGTCAATAGTTCTCAACTGATAGTGATTTTATCTCCCAAGGGACAGTTGGCATTGTCTGGAGACATAGTTGTTTGTAACACCTGGGTGATATTGCTGGCATCTAGTGTGTAGAGGCCTGGGATGCTGTTAAACATCTTCCAGCACACAGGCTAGCTGTTTCTCAATAAAGAATTATCCACCCACTCTCAATAGTGTCCAGTGAAGAAACGCTGATGTAGGTGAAGCCCATGATAGGCAAGGAAGTGCATCATCTGTTTTTGTTGTTGTTGTTGTTTGTTTGTTTGTTTTGACTCACTTTAAAAGCAGAGGTTTTATTTTTACTTTTAAAAAAAATTTAATAACTCAGCCTTTTAAAGTGTAGACTATTTATTATAGACTACTCGAAAATCTAGTATAAATTTAGAGTAACTGGAAACACTAAATTATGGTGATAAAAAGTACAGTATTAATAACAATACTTTTAAAATCAGATAGATCTGAATTTGAGATCCAAATCTGCTGTTCATTGACTTTGTGACCATGGTTCTATTACATTACCATATCTGAGTCCACTTATGTTTTAAATGCCTGCAATAGAACTTACCCCATTTGGGTTTAGTAAAAAATACTTGAAATAGGACTATGATGGAACAACTTGTAGCAGACCAATACTCTCACTAAGAATAACTAGAAAAACTGAATAAAAATGTATCTTTTTGAAGGTATTGGAAAGCTGCTGAAGGAGCCAGCGATGGAGGAGCCAAGATCTCAGAGAGAAAGAAATTCACTGAGGAGAGCCCTGAATCCGCATGCTGTTTTTCCTCTTGGAGCTTTCACTGAATTACAGTGGCATAAGACTAAAAAGACAGGCAGAAAAAAGAACAGAACTTTCGAACATTTTACTGGATTTGGAATGTAAAAATTGGAATTTGGGACTTTCAAGGTAGACAAGACTTGAAGTGAGATACAGAGAAGTGAGCCAGGCACTTGAGTCTGCCCACTGAAGAATTTGCCATAGGGTATGGTGCAATGTGGGAGGTTAAGATAAAGGCTGAAAGCCTAAACAGAAGTTTTAATAGTTTCTTGCTCCTATAGAAAAAAAAAAATCTTAGAATAGGTTAAGATGTCTTTATCAGGACATAATTCAGAACCATAAAACCAAAATATGAAAAATGTAACTACTTCTATTTAAAAATTCATATTTGTTAAAACATAACATTTAAAGAATAGAAAGCCATAGGAAAAAATATATGTAAGCAGAAACATTTAAAGAATAGAAAGTCATAATATATATACATATATGTTTATTTATATGTATATATATATATATATATACATATACACATATGTAAGTAGAAACATTGTTTAAAAACTCCAATAGGCATATCTCAAAAAAAGGATAAAGTTTTCAACCTTTGACATGAAAAGATAAACAGTACTAAAGGTTGATGTTCCATCATTGATGGATGTGTAAATTGGCACAGACACTTCTGAAATCTTTTGAGCAGTACTTACTAAAGTTGAGCATACATGAATGTTCATAGCAATGCTATTTAAGTCAAAAATCTAGAGTCACTTGAATGTTTAACATTAGAAAAGTGGATGAATAGCCTATGTTATATTTATCCAGTGAAATACTAGAAGCAATAAGAATTGAAAATTATGCCTAAACACAAAAGTGTGGATGACTTTCTTAAACATAATGTTGAATGAAAAAATTCAGTCACACAATTATATGTAATATAAATCTATCTATAGTGATAGAAATCAGAAGGATAGTTACTAAAGCAGAGGAGTTAATGACTGGGAGAGAACATCAGTTTGCTTCAAGGGTTTTACTAATGTTCTATTTCTTAATATTGGTGATTGTTAGAGAGTGTATATTTTGTGAAAAATAATGAGCTCTTTACTTAATGATATTTTTTTCTGTATATTTTTTTAAAAAATTGTCAATGTAATAGCATAGATATTAGGATATTGGGACATACTGAATGCTCAGTAAGTGGTCGTTGTTACTGTGATTATTATTTTTATTCAAAGTAGTATCAAGTAAAACACATGAGGGATGTACTGTTAAATAAAGGTATAGGTTTTCATAATTCTAAGATTTTAATAAAGATTTTTCTATTTTATTTTTATTTGCAAGACAAAGGCTTTGGTCTTTACTATTTGATTCCAATATATTATTTTCTTCTTTTCAAATTTGTTTTGTGTTGGTCATTTAGGGGCAATTGTTTATGCTTTATGGCTATGGTTATGGACCACAAACGATTTAATCAGAGAGGAGTAGCTGATTAAATAAGAGCACTCTGAGTTTGTTGTGATGAAACAAATTTGCAAAGCTTCTTTAGGTTTTTAAATGAAAGATTTCATAACAGTTGACTGCTAATGTTGATGAGATATTTTCTACAGAGAAATATCAAAATTACATGATTTCTTCAATTTTTAACAAGAAAATGCTCAATATAATCTCATATAACTCAAAAATTATGGGAAGTTCAAACAAAGAGTAGCCTCAAGTGAAAAACATATGTAATTTAAGTATTCCTTTGATTTTTCTATTTGGATAAGATGAAGTCTCTGTATATGTTTGAAATTCTAACAAATAAGGAGAGGTATATGTTTTTAATTTGTTGGGAGATGTACTTTAATAACTTATCTACCAATAAGGCAGCTATTACATGTTCCCAAAACAAATTGCCAGCTAATTTGTTTCTAACTTAATGAAGCTATAAAATCTATAACAGAATCAAATAGCTTACTTTTATGTTTGTTAAAAAAAAATGTAAGTAAAATTTAGTGGAGAATCATCTGGGGAAGACTACAACAGATAATAATTGAACCCTCTAAGCTCTGATGATGAATTGCCACATTCTTCTTAACTCTTCTTTTTAAATGAAGTTTAGTTTATTTTTTGAATATTAAAGTTGTGCACATTTTAAGGATATTTGAGAAATAGATAATAATAAAAAATAGGAAAAAATTCACATTTCATTGCCCAATACAAGTATTGTTAATAGTTCAGTGTAATTTCTTACAGTTGATTCTTGATACACTTGTTAAATCAAAATTATATTTCATATACAATTTTCAAACTATGTTTCACTTAATATTATTATATTAGTATTTTAATGTTAATTAAAAATTTAATGTATGAATAATATTCCATTATATTTTTACATAATAAAGTAATTCTCTGTTGCTGAAGTTGAGATTCTTTCTAATTTTTGGTGCATTAAATACTATTATGGATAAAACATTTTTCTGTATGGCAAGTATACCTTTATTAAAGATTATCAGAAATAAATAACTGGGTCAAATTGTACTAAAAATTGAATATTTTATTTTTGGTTAATCCATTTAGAGGATTATTTAGAAAACTGATCATGAAAATATGATAGAATGTTGACTTTTGCATTTATTTATGAAAGATTTCAGGTATTGTGTTCAAGGTATTAACTCTGATTCTTTCTACATATACTGTGTATAGCAGTTTGATCACATAATTTAAAAAAGAAATTATCTTAAACCGTCTTATACCATTTGCTCTTGGAGTCAAGAACCAAAATATTTTGTAGTTATATTTAAGATCCTTATCTATTTTGATACAATACATAGATTAGATAGATAGATAGATAATTGATAGATAGGTAGATGATAAATATAGATAAGCATGAAGGACAGATAAGAGGAATTGCATGCCATTTGGTATTTAGTTCAGTAGATCTATGGAAACCCTGCCTGAACATGCCAGACAAAAGGGTTTTGTAAAGACCAAGTCATGAGGTGGCTCAATGTTTGCACATAAACTGTGAATAATCAATATTACTGCTCTTCAGATGGATATCAAAATTTTTATTAATAAGGACCAGTTTATGATATTTGCATACAATATTTATATGTGAAATCTTCTATATATAGACCTTTCTATATAGAAAGGTGAAAGGGGGTGGAGGCACTGGAGAATTTTAAACAGGTAATTGTTTTGGTCAAATATGCATTTAAAAGAAACACACAACTGTGTGGAGGGAGTGAGGGTAGAGTAAGCCAGTGCTCATCATCAAGGAACTGTTTATTTCCTGACAGTGTATTTAAATTTTAACAAAATGTTCAAGAAGGAATATAGAGATCCTTAAATGAGCTGGTATATGTGCAGCTGCCACTCACTGCTGAGAGACTACTAACGCAAGAGAAGCTGACTTTTCACAATAACATTTGAGGCATTTATTAAATAAATACCTTGGTTTGAATTCAAGAAAATTTCTTACTTAAAGTCTGTCATACGCATGCAATGTTCAGTTCTATCCAAAATCTTAGGTGGGTTTTGACTATTGGACATACAACGATGTTCCTCAGACAGTACTGGTACTCTTGCTGACACTGGGGGCAAACTAGGAAGCATGTCACATTGATTGGTACGTTTCCAAGGCATGTCTGCATGTATGCCTGGATGCAAAAAACCTTCAGCATTTTGTACCATCACCCATTAGAGCTTTAGGAGGGAGAGTCACCATCAATTACTCAAACAAATCATTCCCCCATTTTTTAACCTCTTCACGTTCTTCATTAGCAAGAAAGGAATGCAATCTTGCTCACTATTTATAATGAGTGGTTAAGTTAAAAATGGAAGCAATGGCATAATACATGTGTGCCTTTATCTATAAATCTGAACTTGGTTTTAATAAAATCTTGCCTGTTTGTATACTGTTAAGGCTTTCATTCTTTATTTTAATTGATTAAGTAAATAAATAAATATATATATATATATATATATATAGCAGCATACTTATTTCAATAGCTTACATTTACTTAATATTTACCACCATCAGACTTGCCACATGTTACTTAGCTTTGTGCATACATACTGCCTTTGCTTGAAATAATGAGTAATCATAATACCCTTCTAAGAAAGGTTTTGAACATCAAAGAAAACCTACTGGTAGAATAATGACATCTTATTTATTTATTTATTTATTTATTTATTTATTTATTTTAGTCCAACAAAGAGCATTTCCTATAATAAAGAGCAGAATGTTCTCGTAATGTGTGTGTGTGTATGTGTACATTCTTCCATAGAGTATATTAAAGCATCAATGAGCAACAGTCAACAACCCAGAATTCCTTCTATCTGCTTATAAGGTTAAATCTCCTATAAAGTGTTTATTCAGTTGGAAAATATTAGATACATCTTAAATGATAAAAGCTTTTATAAAGACAACAAATGTCAACTACTTTTGATCAACACTTGCTAAATACATTATCTTTCAAATAATTTGCTAAATTTTTAATTCAGAAATTCTTTGAAATCCTGGATAAAGAACACCTGATTCTTGTCCTTGAAAATATATTTCTACTATAAATTTAAAAACTAGCATAGCTATCTGCCTCATAAAAAATTTTAATGTGTTTGCTATCATAGAGTATGATCTTTGGGGGAATAGTCATATAGTTACATTTTTGAATCTGCAGTTCTGAGAATCAGACTCTTGTGTTTTTACTAACACTTCTGACACCAAGTGTGTGGGTTTGTTTTTATTTTTTCCCACACCAACCAGTTCTCTGATTTTCCCAATACCCACTGCGTGTCTTACAATTCAATTTAGATGCTACCTGGGATTAGCAGAGACCCCACAGTTTAATGATCCATTCCCACAAAACTGCCCCCCTCGTAAGATGCCAATCACAAGCCCCAGGCCTCCCATATTTCTGACTGGCTGGTTATAAATTGGGGGCTCCCATGACCTCCCCTCACACTTGATAATCTTCTATAACCACTCATAGAACTCAGAGAATTACTTTACTTACAGTTATCAATTTATTATAAAGGATAAAAATAAACAGCCAGGTGAAGATGTACATTAGGCAAACTCCAAGAGGGTCCTGGGCACAGGAGCTACTGTCCCTGTGGATTTTTTGTGTACCATCCTCCCAGCATGCTGATGCATCCACCAACTCAAAAGCTCTCCAGACCCATCATTCAGAGATTCTTATGAAGGTTTCACTATGTAGGCAAAAATGATTAAATCATTAACCATTGGTGATTGAACTTAAGTTCCAGCCCCCCTCCTGTCCTGTAGGTTGGGTGTGGGGTTATAAGTTCTAATCATCTAATCATTCCTTAGTCTTTCTGGTGACCAGCCCCCATCCTGAAGACATCTAGGGGCTCTCAGCCACCAGTCATCTCATTAACATACAAGACATTCATCACTCTGGATATTCCAAGTATTTTAGGAAATGTATGCCAGGAAGCAGACAAAGACCAAATAGGCACTTCTTATTGTATCACATAAATTTTGCCCTTTGTAAGTTTAACAACATAGAGTTATACTATGAGGCTCTCTGAAAGGCAGTCCTCATGGACTTCTACTTCCATACCTCCATTCTCTTCCAAACCATTTACCTTATAAATAATATACAGAATAATATCCTTTCCATGAATAAAGAAACCTAGATTTTAGTCCTCCATTGCTACCAACTGATTGAATGATATTGGGAAACTCCCATTAGGCAATGAGGTTTCAATCTCCTCATTTGGAGCACACATGGAGAGGACTATATAAATGTTATGATCCCCCAAATTTCTAAGATTCTATAATGTTATGCTCCATTAGACGAGATAACTCCCAAGAGTGTCACAGGGTCCAAATAAACTAGCAGTACTTAAAATAAAATTTGAGTCTGTAATGTTTATTACTGAAATAATATATGTTGTTCCTTTGTTCTGCAATCACAATAAAATAGTAAAGATAATAGGGAAGTTTAATTTTAAGATAAATGGTAGCTTTTTCTTCTGTTCATTGGAATTTAATGCTTGTGTATTAAAGACCATATCATGATTTAGGCAAGCAGTGTCCCTCATAGCAAGCTTAATATATGAATATTAAAAAGGAATTAATACCCAAAACAAGGGGACTGATGGAGTCAGGTGGGTTTGACCCAATGTACTGTATGAACGTGGAGGGTGGAGGTAGAGACAAGGATATAAGTCACAAGGTTAAGAGGTCATAAAAATTGTCAACCTAATTCAACAAAAGATCAACATTCTAAAGGTAATGGGATCTTGTCAAGTGAATAGAAGATAAACAAGGCAATATGCAACAAGTGGAACTGTCCCAAGCTGTCCCTATCCTTTTACTAATAAGATATGGAGTTCTTTTTCAGAGACAAGAGAACAAAACCACAATTCATGCAGCTGAAGCATGTGTAGAGGAGAAGATTTTGACCTCAAACAACTCCTAGAACCAAAGTTTCTCCCTCAGACAGAACCAGAGGACAGGGGAATAACCAGAACTTGAACACCATAACACTTTCAGAAGCAAAGTGTGTCCAGGAAGATCTGGTGCTGAAGCCCCTTCATCACACCTTATCATAAATGGCTAAGCGCCAAAGTCCTCCAGTGGAAAACTGCCTTGCCAGCTCTTCCAAATATTTCCTCTTCTAACTCATAAAAGTTTGACCAAACCCCAGATTGGAGAGACAGATTTGAGACATGCCTCCTTGTACGTTGACCATGCAATAAAGCTTTTTATTTTCTCAAAAGTCTGTGCCACAGTTCTGGCTTCTATGCATGTCAGGCAGTGAGCTCTTTGCTTAGTAACAATTTCTGCTAACAATTAAGGGACCAATGTCCTGTGACCACCTGCCTGAGACTCTGTAGCTCCCTGTGGGCTGCAGGCTCTTGTCACCGACCCTAAGTGCCTCTAGACTACTTTGTTTTACTCTTATGCCTTTGCAAAAATACTTCAGCTTCATAGAAAGGATTTTTTGACAAGTACAGGTTTCTGATAACTTTCATATCATACCACTGAACTGACTAATATAGTAAAAACTTGTAGTGGAAACTCGGATGGCTTCATGAAACTGTTAACAGAAAAGTAAGATCAAGGATTAATTACATGGGACTGAGTGAACTGATGAATATAGTTATAATTTTCATGGGTTTTTTGACTGAAATATTACTGACTTTTAATCTGTATTTTTTTAGATATAAGAAAACCTTTTTCCCTTAAGCTAATTATGACTTACAATCACTTGGTAAATTATATTTTTGTAAGCAGAATTGAAACATTTATCCTTTCTCTCTACTTGATCCCTCCAGATTTTGGAAACTATTAGCGAGTATTCTAATCTTTGTGGCAATATATTTATTTGCATAAATTCAATAAGGATCTCTTCTCCTTAGAACGTAATTGGAAACATTGGTTATGCTGCCATAGCTTTTACTGAAATATCATACTTGAGAATATACATAGAATGACCAGACAATTTTAAAGTACTGAGGTAAACTTTATACAGTCATGAAGCCACTTGGAAAAACAACCTGGTACCAGGCTTGTAGGATTCTCAGCAGCCTTATCAGGTGAATAAAAGTGGTCACTTCCTGACAGATGCAAGAATCTCAGGATATTTTAGGGACTTTGAGAAGAGAGGAATTTACCCAGATCTATAGATATTGCAGGCGTAATCTTTTTTTTTTTTTTAACATCTTTATTGGAGTATAATTGCTTTACAATGGTGTATTAGTTTCTGCTTTGTTTTATTTCTGTGAAAAATGACAAAGTGAATCAGTTATACATATACATATGTTCCTAAAACTCTTCCCTCTTGCATCTCCCTCCCTCCCACCCTCCCTATCCCACCCCTCTAGCTGGTCACAAAGCACCGAGCTGATCTCCCTGTGCTATGCGGCTGCTTCCCACTAGCTATCTATTTTACGTTTGGTAGTGTATATATGTCCATGCCACTCTCTCACTTTGTCACAGCTTATCCTTCCCCCTCCCCATATCCTCAAGTCCATTCTCTAGTAGGTCTGTGTCTTTATTCCCATCTTACCCCTAGGTTCTTCATGACTTTTATTTTTTTATTTTCTTAGATTCCATATATAGGTGTTAGCATACAGTATTTGTTTTTCTCTTTCTGACTTACTTCACTGTGTTTGACAGACTCTAGGTCCATCCACCTCACTACAAATAACTCAATTTTGTTTCTTTTTATGACTAATATTCCATTGTATACATGTGCCACATCTTCTTTATCTATTCATCTGTTGATGGACACTTAGGTTTTTTCCATGTCCTGGCTATTGTAAATAGAGCTGCGAAGAACATATTGGTACATGACGCTTTTTGAATTATGGTTTGCTCAGGGTATATGCCCAGTAGTGGGATTGCTGGGTCGTATGGTACTTCTATTTGTAGTTTTTTACCGAACCGCCATACTGTTCTCCATAGTGGCTGTATCAATTTACATTCCTACCAACAGTGCAGGAGGGTTCCCTTTTCTCCACACCCTCTCCAACATTTATTGTTTCTAGATTTTTTGATGATGGCCATTCTGACTGGTGTGAGATGATATCTCATTGTAGTTTTGATTTGCATTTCTCTAATGATTAATGATGTTGAGCATTCTTTCATGTGTTTGTTGGCAACTTGTATATCTTCTTTGGAGAAATGTCTATTTAGGTCTTCTGTGCATTGACGGATTGGGTTGTTGTTGTTTTGTAATTGGGTTGCATGAGATGCTTGTAAATTTTGGAGATTAATCCTTCATCAGTTGCTTCATTTGCAAATATTTTCACCCATTCCAAGGGTTGTCTTTTGGTCTTGTTTATGGTTTCCTTTGCTGTGCAGAAGCTTTTAAGTTTCATTAGGTCCCATTTGTTTAATTTTGATTTTATTTCCATTTTTCTAGGAGGTGGGTCAAAAAGGATCTTGCTGTGATTTATGTCATAGAGTGTTCTGCCTATGTTTTCCTCTAAAAGGTAGATAGTTTCTGGTCCTACATTTAGGTCTTTAATCCATTTAGAGCTTATTTTTGTGTATGGTGTTAGGGAGTGTTCTAATCTCATACTTTTACTTGTACCTGTCCAATTTTCCCAGCACCACTTATTGAAGAGGATGTATTTTCTCCACTGTATATTCTTGCCTCCTTTATCAAAGATAAGGTGACGATATGTGCATGGGTTTATCTCTGGGCTTTCTATCCTGTTCCATTGATCTATATTTCTGTTTTTGTTCCAGAACCATACTGTCTTGATTATTGTACCTTTGTAGTATTGTCTGAAGTCAGGGAGCCTGATTCCTCCAGCTCCATTTTTTGTTCTCAAGATTGCTTTGGCTATTTGGGGTCTTTTGTGTTTCCATACAAATTGTAAATTTTTTGGTTCTATTTCTGTGAAAAATGACAGTGGTAGTTTGATAGGGATTGCATTGAATTTGTAGATTGCTTTGTATAGTAGAGTCATTATCACAATGTTGATACTTCCAATCCAAGAACATGGTATATCGCTCCATCTATTTGTATCATCTTTAATTTCTTTCATCAATGTCTTATAATTTTCTGCATACAGGTCTTTTGTCTCCTTAGGCAGGTTTATTAATAGATATTTTATTCTTTTTGTTGTAATGGTAAATGGGAGTATTTTCTTAATTTCATTTTCAGATTTTTCATCATTAGTGTATACGAATGTCAGAGATTTCTGTGCATTAATTTTGTATCCTGCTACTTTACCAGATTCATTGATTAGCTCTAGTAGTTTTCTGGTAGCATCTTTAGGATTCTCTATGTAGAGTATCATGTCATCTGCAAACAATGACAGCTTTACTTCTTTTCCGATTTGGATTCCTTTCATTTCTTTTTCTTCTCTGAATGCTGGGGATAAAACTTCCAAAATTATGTTGAATAATAGTAGTGAGAGTGGACAACCTTGTCTTGTTCGTGATCTTAGTGGAAATGGTTTCAGTTTTTCACCATTGAAGATGATGTTGGCTGCGGGTTCTGTCATATATGGTGTTTATTATGTTGAGGAAAATTCCCTCTATGCCTACTTTCTGCAGGGTTTTTATCATAAATGGGTGTTGAATTTTGTCGAAAGCTTTCTCTGCATTTATTGAGATAATCATATAGTTTTTCTCCTTCAATTTGTTAATATGGTGTATCACGTTGATTGATTTGTGTATATTGAAGAATCCTTGCATTTCTGGAATAAACTCCACTTGATCATAGTGTATGATCCTTTTAATGTGCTGTTGGATTCTGTTTGCTAGTATTTTGTTGAGGATTTTTGCATCTATATCCATCAGTGATATTGGCCTGTAGTTTTCTTTTTTTGTGACATCCTTGTCTGGTTTTGGTATCAGGATGATGGTGGCCTCATAGAATGAGTTTGGGAGTGTTCTTCCCTCTGCTATATTTTGGAAGAGTTTGAGAAGGATAGGTGTTAGCTCTTCTCTAAATGTTTGATAGAATTCTCCTGTGAAGCCATCTGGTCCTGGGCTTTTGTTTGTTGGAAGATTTTTAATCACAGTTTCAATTTCAGTGCCTGTGATTGGTCTGTTCATATTTTCTATTTCTTCCTGGTTCAGTCTCAGCAGTTGTGCATTTCTAAGTATTTGCCCATTTCCTCTAGGTTGTCAATTTTATGGCATAGAGTTGCTTGTAGTAATCGCTCATGATCGTTTGTATTTCTGCAGTGTCAGTTGTTACTTCTCCTTTTTCATTTCTAATTCTATTGATTTAAGTCTTCTCCCTGTTTTAATTGATGAGTCTGACTAATGCTTTATCAATTTTGTTTATCTTCTCAAAGAACCATCTTTTAATTTTATTGATCTTTGCTATCATTTCCTTCATTTCTTTTTCATTTATTTCTGATCTGATCTTTATGATTTCTTTCCTGTTGCTAACTTTGGGGATATTTTGTTCTTCTTTCTCTCTTTTCTTTAGGTACAAGGTTAGGTTGTTTATTTGAGATGTTTCCTGTGTCTTAAGGTAGGATTGTATTGCTATAAACTTCCCTCTTAGAACTGCTTTTGTTGCATCCCATAGATTTTGGGTCATCGTATCTCCATTATCATTTGTTTTTGGGTAATCTTATAGAAAGCCCTTGGTGTGGCTTCCCTGGCTTTGATAGGGCTTTTAAAAGTTCAATCTCAGATTCCTTATGGAATGTTCCAGCAAAGGCAAGTTTAAAAGAGCCTATATGATCAATTACATGTATGTAAATAGTCAGGTCAAGGTAACTGAAACTAGATTTATTTTGCAAACAAATTAGTCTTAATTTGGCTATATTTGGTAGAAATGAAAGAAAATACTTTTAGAGAGAAAAAATCTGTTTTAGTAATATATTTTTCATCGATATTAAGTTCTAGTGCTGTTAATTGTCTTTGAGCTTTTGTATTTACTGCCTAAGACTCCCTTCCAGAATGTCTCCTTGTTGCTACGTTGTGTTATTACGGAGTGTAATTGATTATTAAGAAGACATGCTAGGATTGTTTCCAAAGCTTACTGCAGTAACATATCTTTGGATGAAAATCAGATGCTTTGTGACCTGCAATAAGAAGATTATGCACATTGGAAAACACATCATTCAAAGGACTCTTTCAAAGCTAGATGGAAGGACACTTATCAGGTATTTTGAACTACATCATGCACAGTGAAATGGAAGGAAATTGACTCAGATTTAGTTCCCATTTCAGAAGGGCCTCTGCACTGGACTGTTCTATATAAAGGACTGCTGTCCTCAAACTCGCCCCTTAAAAAAATGCTCAAACAGAGGAGAAACCTATGCCATCAGCACCCAGGAGAAAGCATTATATTTCTTAGGGAACTATTAGACAGGAGAATTTTCTTGGTTACAAACTACCTGAATAAGCAGTTGTTTGTGTAGTATTTAACTCATCATTTTGTGTTTATATTAATCCACCCTCTGAAATAGAAAACCATCTAGATAAAATTAGGTATCAGGCAACTTGTGTCATTACAAGAACCTGGATTCTATCTTTTAGAAAATATCTTTCATTAAACCCATGGGAAATAAGGTCTATATTTGAGAGATTGCTTAAACTGGGTATTATTGTTTTGTGCTTGCTAGGATTTATATTCTATCTTATCAAACTCTGCACTTGCTGTTTGTAATGTATTCTCAAGTCCTTTTTAGGCCTATAATCCTTGCCAACAGGAAGTAGCCAGAGCAGCTGTCACTCCTTATCCCTCAAGATTGAGGAGTCAACAACAAAAAGGGGACATTTGTAACTGCAGGACCAGAACCAAAGTGGCCTTTTCCTGTTTTTTAACAAGATACTGAGTTGTTTTTCAGTGAAAATAGAATAAACCACAGTTTATGCACAGAGGAGAAGGTTTTGACCTCAAACAATATACAGAATAAAATTTCTTCCCTCCTCAGAAGAAAAGAACCAAGACACAACCAGAAACTGAATGCTGGATCCCTTTCAGAAGTTAAGGGCCCTTTGCCCAGGAAGATCCAGTGCTGACACCCCTTTACCACATCTTACCATAAATGGTCAAGTTCCAAAGCCCTGCAGTCAAGAAGAGTCAGGGTCAAGAAGGGAGAAAACTCAACTCACCAGTGCCCCCATATACAAACTCTCTTCCCTTAATCCATAAAAATTTGACTGAACCCCAGACCAGGGAGACATATTTGAGTGTGCTCTTTTCTCTTTGCAGGTTGGCATTGCAATAAAGCTTTTATTTTATCAAAAATTGATCCCATAGTATTGACTTCTATGCTTGTTGGGCAGCAAGCCTATTGCTCAGTAACAGAAGCAGTAATTAGAAGTTTAGTTTGGCTGGGGGTCTTCATTCAGGGGATCTTATTTGCGATCAGCCCACTCATGTAGTGCCCTAAAAGAGGTAATTCTATGGATAAAACTTGAAACCCTGATGTATGATACTACAGCGGTAAATACATGTCATTATACATTTTTCAAAACCCACATAATTTATAACACCAAAGGTAAACTCTAATATAAACTATGGTATAAGCTAACTATTGTCTGACAAAAGTATATTCCTTAGCATATAACAAATAAAGCCATTTTTTAAAGTATAAAAATAATCACTAAAAATATAATAATCAGTATAATATGCTAGGATATTTGTATAATAATAATTGGAAAACCACACACTTGTGCTTTTTTCTTTTGTTTTGTTTTGCTTTTCCATTAGAGTTGACTGAGGGACATTCTAAAGTGCATCTAGAAATATGTAACATTTATACTTTACTGAAAATTTCTTTCTCTTTTTATGTTTCAAATTAGAGCATGCATTTATGTCTTTAATTATTGTTAATTTATAAAAATCATTACTAAATTCCTTGAAAGATATTACTAGGATTAGAGCCTATAATTATGTCTTTAAAACTAATTTTAGAGGAGCTTCAAGATGGTGGAAGAGTAAGACATGTAGATCAACCTCCTCCCCACAGACACATCAGAAATACACCTACATGTGGTGTACATAACACCTACTGAACGCTGGAAGAAGAACTCAGACCTCCCAAAAGGCAAGAAACTCCCCATGTACCTGGGTAGGGCAAAACAAAAAAGAAAAAAAGAGACAAAAGAATAGGGACGGGACATGCACCAGTGAGAGGGAGCTGTGAAGGAGGAAAAGTTTCCACACACTAGTAAGCCCCTTTGTGGGTGGAGACTGTGGCTAACGGAGGGGGGAAGCTTCAGAGACACAGAGGAGAGTGCCGCAACAAGGGTGCAGAGGGCAAAGCAGAGAGATTCCCACAAAGAGGATCAGTGCCGGCCAGCACTCACCAGCCCGAGAGGCTTGTCTGCTCACCCGCCGGGGTGGGCGGGGCTGGGGGCTGAGGCTCCAGCTTCGGAAGTCGGATCCTAGGGAGAGAACAGGGGTTGGCTACATGAACACAGTCTGAAGGGGGCTAGTGCATCACGCTAGTCGGGAGTGTGTCCAGGAAAAGGTCTGGAGCTGCCGGCTTGCCTCTTTGTTTCACAGTGAGTGAGGAGAGGGGATTAAAAGCACCACCTAAACAAGCTCCAGAGATGGGCATGAGCCACAGCTATCAGCTCAGATCCCAGAGACAGGCATGAGGTGCTAAGGTTGCTGTTGTAGCCATCAGGAAGCCTGTGTTCAATCACAGGTCACTGTCTACACCTCCCCTCCTGGGACCCTGTGCAGCCTGCCACTGCTAGGGTCCCGTGTTACAGGGACAACTTTCCCAGAACACAAGGTGCACCTCAGGCTTTTGCAATGTCACGACAGTCTCTGCCACCACAGGCTCACCCCGCAATCTGAACTCTCCCTCCACTGGCCTGAGTGAGCCAGAGCTCCCCAAATCAGCTGCTTCTTTAACCTCGTCCTGTCTGGGTGGGAACAGATGCCCTCAGGCAACTTATATGCAGAGTCAGGGCCAAATCCAAAGCTGAAACCCAGTAGCACTGTGAACAAAGAAGAGAAAGGGAAATCTCTCCAGCAGCATCAGGAGAAGTGGATTAAATCTCCACAATCAACTTGATGTACCCTGCATCTGTGGAATACTTGAAGAGACAATGAATCATCCCAAATTGAGGCAGTGGCCTTTGGGGGCTACAATATATATATATATATATATATATATATATATTCCCTTTTTTCATTTTTTGTGAGTATGTTTATATATCTGTGTGTGATTTTGTCTGTATAGCATTGCTTTTACCATTTCTCCTAGGGTTCTGTCTGTCCATTTTTTTGTTGTTGTTGGATAGTTTTTAGCACTTGTTATCATTGGTGGATTTGTTTTTTGGTTTGGTGGCTCTCTTCTTTCTTATTACTTTTTTTTAAATTTTTAATAATTATTTTTTATTTTAATAATTTTATTTTGTTATTTTCTTTCTTTCTTTCTTTCTTTCTTTCTTTCTTTCCTTCTTCCTTCCTTCCTTCCTTTCTTTCTTTCTTTCTTTCCTTCTTCCTTCCTTCCTTCCTTTCTTTCTTTCTTTCTTTCTTTCCTTCTTCCTTCCTTTCTTTCTTTCTTTTTCTTTCTTTCTTTCTTTCCTATTTGCTCCCTTTATTCCAAGCTGTGTGGATGACAGGGTCTTGGTGCCCTGGTCTGGCATCAGGCCTGTGCCTCTTAGTTGGGAGAGCTGAGCTCAGGACATTGGTTGACCAGAGACCAATATCAAAGAGCAAAAATCTCCCAGGGATCTCCAACTCAACACCAAGACCCAGCTCCACTCAACGACTACCAAGCCACAGTACTGGATGTCATAGGCCAAACAACTAGCAAGACAGGAACACAATCCCACCATTTAGCAGACAGGCTGCCTAAAATCATAATAAGGCCACAGACACCCCAAACACAAAACCAGACGTGGACCTGCCCACCAGAAAGACAAGATCCAGCCACATCCAACAGAAAACAGGCATTAGTCCCCTCCACCGGGAAACCTACACAACCCACTGAACCAAGCTTATCTACTGTGGACAGGCACCAAAAACAACAGGGACTGCGAACTTGCAGGCTGCGCAAAGGAGACCCCAAACATAGTAAATTAAGGAAAAGGGGAAGACAGAGAAACATACAGGAGATGAAGGAGCAAGGTAGAAACCCACCAGACCAAACAAATGAAGAGGAAATAGGCAGTCTACCTGAAAAATAATTCAGAATAAAGATAGTAAAGATGATCCAAAATCTTGGCAATAGAATGGAGAAAACACAAGAAATGTTTAACAAGGACCTAGAAGGACTAAAGAGCAAATAAATACTGATGAACAGCACAATAAATGAAATTAAAAATTCTCTAGAAGGATTCATAGCAGAATAACTGAGGCAGAAGAACGGATAAGTTATCTGGAAGATAAAACAGTGGAAATAACTACTGCAGAACAGAATAAAGTAAAAAGAATGAAAATAATTGAGGATAATCTCGGAGACCTCTGGAACAACATTAAATGCACCAATATTCGAATTATAGGGGAACCAGAAGAAGAAGAGAAAAAGAAAGGGACTGAGAAAATATTTGAGGAGATTACAGTGGAAAATTTCCCTAATGTGGGAAAGGAAATAGTCAATCAAGTCCAGGAAGTGCAGACAGTCCAATACAGGATAAATCCAAAGAGAAACAGGCCAAGACACAAATTAAACAAACTATCAAAAATAAAATACAAAGAAAAAATATGAAAAGCAGCAAGAGAAAAACAACAAATAACATACAAGGGAATCCCCATAAGGTTAACAGCTGATCTTTCAACAGAAACTCTGCAAGTCAGAAGGGAGTGGCAGGACATATCTAAAGTGATGAAAGAGAAAAAACTACAACCAAGATTATTCTACCCAGCAAGGATCTCATTCAGATTCAATGGAGAAATTGAAACCTTTAGAGACAAGCAAAAGCTAAGAGAATTCAGCAACACTAAACTAGCTTTAGAAAAAATGCTAAAGGAACTTCTCTAGGCAGGAAACACAAGAGAAGGAAAAGACCTACAATAACAAACTCAAAACAATTAAGAAAATGGTAATAGGAACATACATATCAATAATTACCTTAAATGTAAATGGATTAAATGCTCCAAGCAAAAGGCATACACTGGATGAATGGATACAAAAACAAGACCCATATATATGCTGTCTACAAGACACCAACTTCAGACCGAGGGACACATACAGAGTGAAAGTGAAGGGATGGAAAAAGATATTCCATGCAAATGGAAATAGAAAGAAAGCTGGAGTAGCAATTCTCATATCAGAAAAAATAGACTTTAGAACAAAGACTTTTACAAGAGAAAAAGAAGGGCACTACATAATGATCAAGGGATCAATCCAAGAAGAAGATATAACAATTGTAAATATGTATGCACCCAACACAGGAGCACCTCAATACATAAGGCAAATACTAACAGCCATAAAAGGGGAAATCAGCAGTAACACAATCATACTACGGGACTTTAACACCCCACTTTCACCAATGGACAGATCATCCAAAATGAAAATAAATAAGGAAACACAACCTTTAAAAGATACATTAAACAAGATGGACTGAATTAATATTTATAGGACATTCCATCCAAAAACAACAGAACACACTTTCTTCTCAAGTGCTCATGGAATATTCTCCAGGATAGATCATATCTTGGGTTACAAATCAAGCATTGATATATTTATGAAAATGGAAATTGTATCAAGTATCTTTTCCAACCACAACGCTATGAGACTAGATATCAACTACAGGAAAAAAATATAGGTAAAAAATACAAACACATGGAAGCTAAACAACACACTACTTAATAACCAAGTTATCACTGAAGAAATCATAGAGGAAATCAAAAAATACCTAGAAACAAATGACAATGAAAATACGACGACCCAAGACATATGGGATGCAGCAGAAGCAGTTCTAAAAGGGAAGTTTATAGCAATACAACCCTACCTGAAGAAACAAGAAACATCTCAAAAAAACAAACTAACATTACACCTAAAACAATTAGAGAAAGAAGAACAAAAAACCCCCAGAGTTAGCAGAAGGAAAGAAATCATAAAGATCAGATCAGAAATAAATGAAAAAAAAAATGAAGGAAACAATAGCAAAAATCAATAAAACTAAAAGCTGGTTCTTTGAGAAGATAAACAAAATTGATAAATCATTAGCTAGGCTCACCAAGAAAAAAGGGAGAAGACTCAAATCAATAGAATTAGAAATGAAAAAGGAGAAGTAACAACTGACACTGCAGAAATACAAATGATCATGAGAGATTACTATAAGCAGCTCTATGCCAATAAAATGGACAGCCTGGAAGAAATGGACAAATTCTTAGAAAAGCACAGCCTTCCGAGACTGAACCAGGAAGAAATAGAAAATATTAACAGACCAAACACAAACTCTGAAATTAAAACTGTGATTAAAAATGTTCCAACAGGGCTTCCCTGGTGGCACAGTGGTTAAGAGTCCGCCTGCCGATGCAGGGGACACGGGTTCGTGCCCTTGTCCGGGAAGATCCCACATGCCATGGAGTGGCTGGGCCCATGAGCCATGGCCGCTAAGCCTGCATGTCTGGAGCCTGTGCTCTGCAATGGGAGAGGCCACAACAGTGAGAGGCCCACGTACAGAAAAAAAAACAAACAAAAAAACCCAAAATGTTCCAACAAACAAAAGCTCAGGAACAGATGGCTTCACAAGCGAATTCTATCAAACATCTTGAGAAGAGCTAACACCCATACTTCTCAAACTCTTCTGAAATATAACAGAGGGAGGAACCCTCCCAAACTCATTCTACAAGGCCACCATCACTCTGATACTAAAACCAGACAAAGATTTCACAAAGAAAGAAAACTACAGGCCAGTAGCACTGATGAACATAGATGAAAAATTCTCAAAAAAATACTAGCAAACAGAATCCAACAGCACATTAAAGGATCATATAGCATGATCAAGTGGGGTTTATCCCAGTAATGCAAGGATTCTCCAATATACCAAAATCAAACAATGTGATAAACCATATTAACAAATTGAAGGAGAAAAACCGTATGATAATCTCAATAGATGCAGAAAAACCTTTGAAAAAATTTCAACAACGATGTATGAAAAATACTCTCCAGAAAGTAGGCATAGAGGGAATTTACCTCAACATAATCAAGGCCATATATGACAAGCCCACAGCCAACGTCGTCCTCAATGGTGAAAAACTGAAACCATTTCCACTAAGATCAGGAACAAGACAAGGTTGCCCACTCACCACTATTATTCAACATTGTTTTGGAAGTTTTAGCCACAGCCATCAGAGAAGAAAAAGAAACAAAAGGAATCCAAATCAGAAAATAAATAGCAAAGCTGTCACTCTTTGCATATAACATGATTCTATACATAGAGAACCCTAAATATGTTACCAGAAAACTACTAGAGCTAATCAATGAATTTGGTAAAGTAGAGGATACAAAATTAACACACAGAAATCTCTAGCATTCCTACACACTAATGATGAAAAATCGGAAAGTGATGTTAAGGAAACACTCCCATTTACCATTACAACAAAAAGAATAAAATATCTGGGAATAAACCTACCTAAGGAGACAAAAGACCTGTATGCAGAAAACTATAAGATACTGGTGAAAGAAATCAAAGATGATAAAAATAGATGGAGAGATATACCATGACTGGAATTGGAAGAATCAATATTGTGAAAATGACTCTACTACCCAAAGCAATCTACAGATTCAGTGCAATCCCTATGAAACTACCACTGGCATTTTTCACAGAACTAGAACAAAAAAATTCACAATTTGTATGGAAACACAAAAGACCCCGAAGAGCCAAAGCAATCTTGAGAAAGGAAAATGCAGCGGAA
Source organism: Monodon monoceros (assembly GCF_005190385.1). Taxonomy (NCBI): domain Eukaryota; kingdom Metazoa; phylum Chordata; class Mammalia; order Artiodactyla; family Monodontidae; genus Monodon; species Monodon monoceros. Next base: position 2,447,481 of record NW_021703786.1, on the reverse strand, counting down.
GGAATCAGGCTCCCAGTCTTCAGACTATGCTACAAAGCTACAGTAATCAATACAGTATGGTACTGGCACAAAAACAGAAATATAGATCAATTGAACAGGATTGAAAGTCCAGAGGTAAACCCATGCCCCTTCAGTCACCTTATTTTTGATAAAGGAGGCAAGAATATACAATGCAGAAAAGACAGCCACTTCAATAAATGGTGCTGGGAAAACTGGACAGCTACATGTAAAAGAATGAATTTAGAACATTCCCTAACACCATACACATAAATAAACTCAAAATGTATTAAAGACCTAAATGTAAGGCTAGACCCTATCAAACTCTTAGAGGAAAAGATGGGCAGAGCACTCTATGACATAAATCACAGCAAGATTCTTTTTGATCCACCTCCTAGAGAAATGAAAATAAAAACAAAAATAAACAAATGGGAGTTAATGAAACTTAAAATCTTTTTCACAGGAAAGGAAACCATAAAAAAGGTGAAAAGCCAACCCTCAGAATGGGTGAAAATATTTGCAAATGAAGCAACTGACAAAGTATTAATCTCCAAAACTTATAAGCAGCTCATGCAGCTCAATATCAAAAAAAAAAAAATCCAAAAATGGGCAGAAGGCGTAAATAGACATTTCTCCAAAGAAGATATACAGATTGCCAACAAACACATGAAAGAATGTTCAACATCATTAATCATTAGAGATACGCAAATCAAATCTACAATGAGGTATCACCTCACATCAGTCAGAATGGCCATGATTAAAAAGTCTACGAACAATAAATGCTGGACAGGGTGTGGAGAAAAGGGAACCCTCTTGCACTGTTGGTAGGAATGTAAATTGATAGAGCTACTATGGAGAACAATATGGAGGTTCCTTAAAAAACTAAAAATAGAACTACCATATGACCCAGCAATACCACTACTGGGCATATACCCTGAGCAAACCATAATTCAAAAAGAGTCATGTACCACAATGTTCACTGCAGCTGTATTTACAATAGCCAGAACATGGAAGCAACCTAAGTGTCCATTGATAGATGAATGGATAAAGAAGATGTGGCACATATATACAATGGAATATTACTCAGCCATAAAAAGAAATGAAATTGAGTTTTTTGTAGTGAGGTAGATGGACCTAGAGTCTGTCATACTGAGTGAAGTAAGTCAGAAAGAGAAAAACAAATGTCTTATGCTAACACATATATATGAAATCTAAAAAGAAAAAAAAAATGGTCATGAAGAACCAGGGACAGGACCGGAAGAAAGGGGCAGACCTACTGGAGTCTGTACTTAAGGACATGGGGAGATGGAAGGTTAAGCTGGGACAAAGTGAGAGAATGGCATATGTGGACATATATACACTGCCTAATGGAAATTGATAGCTAGTGGGAGGCAGCCTCATAGCACAGGGAGTTCAGTTTGGTGCTTTGTGACCACCTAGTGGAGTGGGATAGGGAGGGTGGGAGGGAGGAAGACACAAGAGGGTAGAGCTATGGGGTATATGTATATGTATAGCTGTTTCACTTTGTTATAAAGCAGAAACTAACACACCATTGTAAAGTAATTATACTCCAATAAAGATGTTAAAAAACCATTATTTGTAAGTGTGAGAAGGTGGCAATTTGGCAATACTCATCTAAATTATTGACATACGTTCCCTTTGACCTAGATGTTCTTCATGTTTGAATATAGAAGTACTTGTACATGTGTGAAATGACATTTGTACAAGGTAATTTATTTGGTATAACTTGTACCAAGATAACATCGATAATACCCTAAGTATCTAACAATATGTAACTGCTTAAATATATATTCAATACATTCACATGATGGAATACCTTGCAACATTAAATAAAAATAAGTAATGTGCAGAAAAATAAACTAATTATAAAATTTTAAAATTTGAACCTCTCTAGGTTACATATGTTAACAGTGAAGGTACATTTAAGTAAACATTTAACTTTTAATCTGGCTGTTAATAAATAAGTAAGTGTTTTAAGGTTTGTATTTATAGAGTAAAAACAAACCATCAAGTCACTAATGGAATAACTTGGAGATATTTTTACTTTTCAACAAATGGAGTACTATCATTCAAATTAACTTCTTTTAAGTGTTTGCATTTTTGATCCCTTTCATGGAAAAGGAATACTTGGCTCCTTTTATAAAAGTAGCAGGGGAAATGCATTATATTGATTTTAATATGGATACACCCTGCTTTCCGATGCCTGGGTAAAACTCTAACTTCAGCTCCTGGATAAGAATTTAAAAGCATCATTAGTCAATAAAGATTAAGGTTAAAACCAAAACAAAATACTATAACACCACGGTTCTATTGTAAAATGTTTAGGCTCACTGCTTTTCTCAGTCCACACTCAGTCAGTCTCCTTAGACTTAACCACTTTGATTAATTACATTAATCATATCTATTGTGTGCATAAATGTATTTTATGGAAGTTTCTTCAGATAATTTTATAAATTAAATATATAGATTATTTTAAAATATAAATACTCAAAACTTATTACGTAAAGCAAACATTCCTATTTCTTATTAAAAGAAGAAAACACTTTGACCCTTCAAATGTTTATTTTGTTATTTACTACTATATTTCTAGATAATATGTTCATTAGATGCTAATTTATTTTTAAAAATAATGAAGTTTCTGTTCCCCTCATTTGCCTGGATTCCTTGCAAGTCCTCTTCCTTTTTTATTCTAAGTAAATATTCCCTTTTGTACCTAATTTTTAACTCATTTTGATTTTTCTCTTAAAGAAAGCCTCTTAAATACTGTAAGTTTAAGTCTTCATAAAAACCGGATCCTTTAGTATGTCTTGATTTTTTCAGTTTTAAGCATTATTCTGAAATTTTCACCTCTGCCTAGTATTTTTATAAATGTTTATTTGTTTGTCTTGGTCCTTTAATGTTGTAATCTTTCTCTGATTTCCAAGGACATGTGGCTACTTGTTTAAGACTGGGCCACTAAAATGTTGAGGGCCTGAATAGGGCTTGGACATAGAGGACATCACTAAAAATTGATTTGGTTTCACTGGGAAACAATATTTGTATATACTTATTATGTTGGTCTTAATTTTAAAATTACTGGAAACCAATCACATCTGAGAACTAGAAATCTGTCACAAGATGAACAGAATCACTATGATAGTTGTGAAGGAAGAGCACAATATAATAGCTGTGCCCCAGGTCTTGGGAGTAACACCTCCAGAGTGGAATTGTTCATGAAATTCAGGAAAGGTGTCTACAAGAAGATCAAATTGATGATAGGTATGATATGCTGGAAAGATTGGAAAGGTGATTTGTGTAATTCGTGATTGAAATTTGGGGTGATTCATAATTTTTTTTTTTTTTTTTTTTTTTGCGTTACGTGGGCCTCTCACTGCTGCGGCCTCTCCCACTGCAGAACACAGGCTCCGGACACACAGACTCAGCAGCCATGGCTCACAGGCCCAGCTGCTCCGCGACATGCAGGATATTCCCGGACTGGGGCACGAACCCGTGTCCCCTGCATCGGCAGGCGGACTCTCAACCACTGCGCCACCAGGGAAGCCCCATAAATATTTTTTTAATAAATCAACGGTTTAACCAAGCAAGCAAACACAAATGATAATATAATTAAGTGTAGAAAATAGAGAGAATAAATATCTGTTCTGGAAAACAAAAACAATTATAGAGTACTGTATGGCTCACATATAAATAGCATTTTAATAGCCATATCAATATATGAACTGAATATCAATATAATCAAAATTATAGCTATATTGAAGAGGGGTTACTGGACTTCTGTGTGTATGTGTGTGTCTAATAAAGGATGGAAGAGGAAATTGTTTTTTATTGTAATATAGTTGCTGTGCAATATTTGTTTCAGGTATACAACATAGTGACTTGACATTTGCATACATTATGAAATGATCATAACAATGATCACTAATAATCAACTGTCCCCACATGAAGTTATTACAATATTTGTGACCATATTGTTTATGTTGTACATTAAGTATATCACCTTGACTTATTTATTTTCTAACTAGAGGTTTGTACCTTTTAATACCTCTCATCCATTTCATCCCCCCACCCTCTTCTCCTCAACAATCACCCATTTGTTCTATTTGTTCTCTGTATCTCAGATGGCTTCATTTTTTGTTTGTTCATTTTTTTTAGGTTTTACATATAAGAGAGAACATAAGGTACTTGTCTTTGTATAAGCCATTGTCTGACTTATTTTACTTTCCATAACAGACTCTAGATCCATCCATGTTGTAGCAAATGAAAAGATTTCATATTTGCATATATGTACCACATCTTCCTTATCCATTAATTTTCAAATATCTATATCCATTCCATATCTTGGCTATTGTAAATAATGTTGCAATGATCATTGGTGTGCATATGTATTTTCAAATTAATGTTATTGTTTACTTCAGGTAAAACCCAGAAGTAAAATTCCTAGATTCTGTGCCAGTTCTGTTTGTAATTTTTTGAGGAGCCACCATACTGCTTCCAATAATGGCTGCACCAATTTACATTCCCACTAACAGTGCTTGAGTGTTTCATTTTCTCCTCACCAACACTTGTTATTTGTTGCTCTTTTTATTATACCATTCTGAGAGGTGTAAGGTGATATCTTATTATAGATTTAATTTACATTAACCTGATGATTAGTAATGTTAAACATCTTTTCTTTTGTCTGCTGGCCATCTGTATGTATTCTTTGGAAAAATGTTTTTTTCAGGTCCTCTGTTCATTTTTTTAAATCAGGTTTTTTGATGTTGAATTGGAAGAACTCCGTATATATTTTAGATATTAACCCCTGATTAGATATATCATTTGCAAATGTTTCTCTCATTCAGTAGGCTGCCATTTTCATTTTGTTGATAGTTTCCTTATCTGTGCAAAAGCTTTTTAGTTTGTTATAGTTCATTTGTTTATTTTTTATTTTGTTTTGCTTGCCTTAGGAGACAGATCCAAAAATTGTTGCTAAGTCCAATGTCAAAGAGAATACTGCGTATGTTTTTTTCTATAACTTTTAGTCTTCAATTCTTACATTTAAGTCTTTAATTCATTTTGAGTTTATTTTTATATGTGGTGGGAGAAAGAAGTCCACATTGATTCTTTTGCATGGAGCTGTCCAGTTTTCCTAACATGATTTATTGAAGAGAATATTATATATTCTTCCCTCCTTTGCCATACATTAGTTGACCATATAAGTTTGGGTTTATCTCTGGGCTCTCTATTCTGTTCCATTTGTTTATGTGTCTGTTTTTGGTGCCCTTACCATACTGTTTTGATTACTGTAGCTTGGTAGTGTAATTTTAAATTAGGGAGTGTGATACCTCCAGTTTTGTTCTTCTTCCTCAAGATATATTTGGCTATTTTTTTGTTTCCATATGAATTTTAGAATTATTTGTTCTAGCTCTGTGAAAAATGCTTTTGGTATTTTGACAGGGATTGCATTAGATCTGTAAATTGCCTTGGGGAGTATGGTCATTTTAACAATGTTAATTTTTCCAATCCATGAGCACGGTATATCTTTCCATTTGCTTGTGTCATCTTCAGTTTCTTTCACCAATGTCTTATAGTTTTCAAAGTGTAAGACTTTTACCTCTTTGGTTAGATTTATTCCTTGGTATTTATTGTTTTTAATGCAATTATAATGAAATTGATTTGTTAAGTTTGTTATTAGTGATAGAAATGCAACATATTTCTGTATATTAATTTTGTAGCCTGCAACTTTACTGAATGTATTTATCAGTTCTAGTAATTTTTCATGGCATCATTAGGATTTTCCATATATATTATTATGTCATTTGTCAGCAGTAACAGTTTACTTCTTCCTTTTCAATTAGGATTCTTTTGATTCCTTTTATTTTCTTTGTCTGATTGCTGTGGCTAAGGCTTCCAATACTATGTTGGATAAAATTAGTGAAAGTGGGCATCCTTGTCTTGTACCTGATCTTAAAGAAAAATTTTTCAGCTTTTCAACACTAGATATGATATTGGCTATGGGTTTGTCATTTGCTATGGACCTTTATTTTGTTGAGGCATGTTCCTTCTACACCCATTTTGTTGAAGGTATTTATCATTAAAGGATGTTGAATTTTTTCAAAAGCTTTTTCTGCATCTATTGAGATGATAATATGAGTTTTATTCTTCAGTGTGTTAATGTAGTATATCACATTGATTGATTTGTGAATATTGAAGCATTTTTGCATGTCTGGGATAAATCAAACATGATCATGGCATATGATTCTTTTAATGTGTTGTTGAATTGATTTCTTAATATTTAGTTGAGGATTATGGCATCTATGTTCACCAGTGATTCTAGCCTATAATTTTCTTTTTCTGTAATGTCTTTGTTTGGTTCTGGTATCAGGGTGATATTGGACTCCTAGAATGAGTTTGGCTGCGTTACTTCCTCTGCAATTTTTTGGAATAGTTTGAGAAGGAGAGGTGCTATCTTTTATTTATATGTTTGTTAGAATTCACCTGTGAAGCCATCTGGTCCTGGACTTTTGTTCATTGAGAGTTTTTTGTTGTTCTTGTTGCTTGTTTGTTTGTTTAAATTACTGAGTTAATTTCGCTACTGATAATCAGTCTGTTCATATTTTCTATTTCTCTTGATTCAGTCTTGGGAAATTTTACCTTTCTAGGAATTTATTCATTTACTCGAGGGGTCTTATATTTTATTGGCATAAAATTATTTGCAGTAATCTCTTATGATTCTTTGTATTTCTGTGGGGTCTGATGTAATTTCTACTCTTTCATTTCTGATTTTATTTATTTGGGCCCTCTTTTTTTGTTTTAACATCTTTATTGGATGGACCCTCTTTTTTGTTTTTTTTCTTAATGAGTCTCTCTAATGTTTTATCAATTTTGTTTATCTTTTCAAAGAACCATCTCTTAGTTTCATTGAACTTTTCTATTGTTTTTGTTTGTTTGTTTTGGTTTCGTTTGGTTTATTTATTTATTTATTTTTGTCTCTATTTCATGGTTTTCTGCTCTGATATTTATTATCATTCTTGCTGCTAACTTTGGGTTTTGAATGTTCTGTTTCTAGTTCCTTTAGGCATAAGTTGAGATTACTTGAGATTTTTTTCCTTGTTTCCTAAGGTAAGCTTAGTTGCTATGAACTTTCTTCTTAGAAGTTTGCTGCATCCCATAGATTTTAGATCATGTTTTTCCATTTTCATTTGTTTCCAGATATGTTTTAATTTCCTCTTTTATTTCTTCAGTGACCCATTGGTTGTTAGGTAGTATGTTGGTTCACCTCTATGTGTTTGTGGTTTTTGTTTTTGTTTGTCTGTTGTTCAGTTTTGTTCTTACAGTTGATTTCTAGTCCCATACCTTTGTGGTCAGAAAGGATGATTAATATCATTTCAATTTTATTAAATTTACTGAGATTTGTTTTATGGCTTAGCATGTGATCTATGCTGGAGAATATTTCATGTGCCTTGAAAATACTGTGTATTCTGGTGATTTGGGTTGGAAACTTCTATCTATCCATTAATACCAACTAATCTAATGTGTTGGTTAAGGCCAGTGTTTCTTTACTGCTTTTCTGTCTGACTGATCTCTCCACTGATGTGAGTGGGATGTAAAAGTCCCCTACTGTTATTGTGTTATTTTCAGTTTCTTCTTTTGTGTTTGTTAATATTTGCTTTATGTATTTAGGGGCTCCTATGTTGGGTGCATATATCTTCTTGATGGATTAATCCTTTACCAATATTTAATGTCATTTTCTGTCTCTTAGTCCAGTCTTTGTTCTAAAGTCTATTTTGTCTAGTATAAGTATTGCAATCCCAGTTTTCCTTTTATTTCCATTTGCATGGAATATCTTTCTCCATCCCCTCACTTTCACTGTGTGTGTGTCTTTAGATCTGAAGTGAATCTCTTATAGGCAACATATATATATAGGTATTGCTTTTTATTTTAACCATTCAGCCACTCTATGTATATAATTGGAGCATATAGTCTATTTACATTTAATATAATTATTTTAAAGCAATTAAAAAAAACTTTTTTATTTATTTATTTTTGGCTGTGTTGGGTCTTCATAGCAGTGTGCAGGCTCTCCCTAGTTGTGGCAAGCAGGGGCTACTCTTCATTGCAGTGAGCAGGCTTCTCATTGTGGTGACTTCTCTTGTTGATGAGCATGGGCTATAGGCATGCAGGCTTCAGTAGTTGTGGCTCGCAAGATCTAGAGCACAGGTTTAGTAGTTGTGTGCATGGGCTTAGTTGTTCCATGGCATGTGGGTTCAGCCCAGACCAGGGCTCAAACCCATGTCCCCTGTATTGGCAGGTGGATTCTTAACCACTGCACCACCAGGGAAGCCCTATAATTATTTATAGGTGTGCACTTACTGTTATTTTGCTCATTCTGTTCTGGTTGTTTTTGTAGTTCTTTTTCATTCTTTCTTTTTTTTGCTCTCTTCTCTTGTGATTTGATGACTATCTTTAGTGCCACTTCTTTTGCTCTCTTCCTTTGTGATTCATTGCCTGTCCTCTTTTGTGTGTATCTATTATAGATTTTTGGTATGTGGTTGCCATGAGGTTCATAAAATATATATTTATATATGATTATATAATATATGATTATATATTATATATATAATGATTACATATATGATTATTTTAAGTTGATTATTTCAAAGTTGGAACACATTCTAACCAGCCTACGTTTTTACTCTCCTCTCACATTTAATGTTTTAATGTCATATTTTACATCTTTTTGTTTTGTGTATCCCTAAACTATTTATTCTGGATATAGATGAATTTATTTCTTCTGGCTTTTAACCTTCATACTAGCTTTAAATGTGATGGATGTACTATCTTTACTGTACAATTGCCTTTACTGTGAGATTTTTCCTTTCATAATTTTCATATTTCTAGCTGTGGCCTTTTCTTTTCCACTTAGAAAAATCCCTTTAACTTTTCTTGACAAGCAGGTCTAGTGGTACTGAACTCTTTTGGTTTTTGCTTGTCTATAAAATTATTTCTCTCCCATTCAGATCTGAGTGATAACCTTGTCAGGTAGATTATTCTTGGTAGTAGGTTTTTTCCTTTCATAACTTTGAATATATTGTGCCATTCCCTTCTGTGCTTCAAAGTTTCCACTGAAAAGTAATCCATCTTATGAGAGTTTCTTTGTATGTACCCTACATACAAACCTTCAAGTTGCAAACTTTCAAAGATGCAAACAGGCATTCCATCAATGTCAGGCATGAGTGAAATTGTGATTTCCCTCTGTCTCCTATTGCTGACAACCCTTCACCTCTAACATTCCCCACCTCCTTTCCCTCCTCCAGTCAGTAACTTGTCTTGCCTGTTCACTGGATGCCAGCCCCTGTATACCAGCTATTGTATGGTACTGTATGGTACAGTTCAAGGTACTGTACTGTAAGATTAAAAATGTTTTCTTTATTTTTGTTTGTTTTTTATGTATTATTTTTGTGAAAAGTATTATAAACCTATTGCAGTACAGGACTGTATAGCCGATTATGTTAGTTGGGTACCTAGGCTAACTTTGTTGGACTTATGAACAAATGGGACTTATGAACACTCTCTCAGAACAGAACACATTCATATGTAGGGGACTTACTGTAGCACTTATGCTATTTAAAGATTCTCTCTTAATCTTATTTCTTGCCATTTTAATCATAATCATAATGTGTCTTGATGTCGATCTCTTTGGGTTTGTCTTGTTTGAGACTATGACATCTGTTTCATTTGCCAGGTTAGGGAATTTTTCAGCTATTATTTATTTAAATCAGTTCTCTGTCCATTTTTCTCTCTCTTATACTTCTTTGACCCTTATTACACAAATATTAGTATGCTTGACATAGTCCCATATGGCTCTTAAACTACCCTCATTTTTTAAATTCTTTTTTTTTTTCTCTTTTCTGTTCAGCTTGGTGATTTCCACTATTCTGTCTTCCAGATCCATGATCCTTTCATTTTTCTTGTCTTACCTACTATTGATTTCTGCTAGTGTACTTTTTATTTGAGTTATTGTATTCTTCAGCCCTGCTGGTTCTTCTTTATATTTTCTAACTCTTTATTGAAATTCTAACTGTGTTCATCCATTTTTCTCCTGTGTTTGTTGATCATCTTAATGGTCATTACTTTGAATTATCTCAGGTAGAGCATTTATCTCCACTTCACTGAGTTGTTTTTCTGAGGTTATATTCTGTTCCTTCTTTAGAAAGTGTTCCTCTGTCACTTTATTTTGCCAAATTCTCTATGTTCATTTATTTTTGTGTTAGGTAGGTTCAGTTACATTACCTGATCTTGGGGAACTAGTCTTATGTAAGAGACTTCTTATGTGGCCAAGAAGCACACTCCTCACTAGTCATCAAAGATATATTTTCTAGGGGTGCCCCCTATGTTGGTACTTCTGTTGTGTTTGGCCTACTACTGTGGGTGCACTTGTATGCAGGGCTGGCCCCCCTGCCTGGTTGGATGCAAGGACCTGCCTTTTGTGGTGACTGTGGACTTTCTGGAGGGGGGAGGGGGGAGGCGGGAGTTCTCCCATAAATTGACTGTGTGGTCTGTGGTAATTGGGGCTGGTGCTGGCCCACTTGGAGGAGGAGATTTTTATACTCTTATGTAGGAAGTGAACAGGTAATTTCTAAAACAGAAATAAAAGAAGAACAGTACCAACATTATTTAGAGATGAATAGGTAAATGCAAAGAGAAACAGCAAAAAGCACTGTACAAGAATGTGAGAAAAGAAGGTGTGTATAGGAGGCAACTCTTCCCTAATAAGCTTTGAACTGCTTTAAATTGTGTGCAAGTATAACCAAATAATCTCCCATCTCTCAAAGATTTAAGAGAAGACATTGCATCTGTAAAATTGTACACAGTATAAGATAAACATGATGAAAAGAAAATAGAGCTCAAGATTGAAATATGACATTACAAATGAAAAGCTCAATTAAGTGTCTAGAAGATAGAGTTGAGGAGCTCTCTCAGAATGTATAGCAGTAAGAAACAGATATGGAAAACAGAGGAGAGAAAATAGGAAAAACTCTAGAAATCATTTTTAAAGATAATAACAATAGCAGACTTTTGTATAACAATCACTAATTGGCAGACAATATTCTCAATTTTTTACAAAAAGCAATTAATTCAAATCTGAAACAATTCTATGAGGAGACACTATTCATATGGTCTACACTTAGCAGTTGAAAAATCCTAAGTATGAAAGGTTAAGCCATTTGGCTCTAGTCATACAGCTAGTGTGGATAGAACTTGGATCTGCAACCAGGAATTGTGACTCAAGATTCTGTGCTATCAACCCCTCAGTATAATGAAATGGAGGAGATTATCACATAAATAACTTAAGAATATTTCCTGTCATTGGAAGGTATAAATTTACAGATTGAAATATCCATTATGTTCCCCAGAAAATGGAAAATAGATCATCCCCAAATTTTCTAGCAGTGAAGATCTACATATTTTCAGAAAAAATATATATATAGCCACTAAGCAAAATTCCAGAATAATATTGGAGGTTGAGGTTGTTAAAAACAAAATGAGAAGTTAGGGAAAAAAATCAAACAAAATGTTCTTAAATGTGAAGAAGAATTATCTCCAATGTAGAAAGTTATATTTAGCCAAACTGTGCAATATCAAGGCTACAAGAGATATGTTCATATATATAAAGTTTCAGCACTTTTTCTCCCCAGGGAAACATTCTTCACCTTTCTCAGACTGAGCTAGATGTTGTTCCTATGTATTCCTTTGGATTTCAGAAAATATCTCTATGAAAATTCTAACAAAATTCTAATGAACACGTTCTTCTATTTTTTCTTCCTTTTATCCTTCCTTCTTTTCTTCTCAAATATTTTTGAGTACCTACTCAGTATTAGGTATGTTTTGATTGACAGAATACAGCCTGCATTAATAGAGAACATTTTCCCAAACTATATTTGTAGTGAGAATGCACTAACCCTCTCAAAAGGTTAAGCACCTTAAGCACATGTCACATCTGACCCTTTATTCATGCTGAATAAAAGAGAATTATCTTTAGTAAGAGTCATTTCTCTGAGTCCCTCAGGTTTACTGTAATTGAGTGGCTTCCAATACGTCATATTGCCTATACCTACCACTTCTTCTATGGCATGTGTGTTAGGCAGAATAGTCCTCCAAGAAACGCACAACCAGAACCTCAGAATATGATCTTATTTGGAAATAGGGTCTTTGTAGATGTAGTTAAGATGTGGTCATATTGGATTATGGTGGACCTAAATTTAATATGACTGGTGTCTTCATTGTAAGAGGGACATTTTTATAGAGACACAGACACAAAGGGAGAAGATGGAGGCAGAGATTTGAGTGATGCAGCCACAAGCCAAGCAACACCTGGGGCTACCAGAAGCGGAAGAGATAAGGAAGAACCTTCTCCTAGAGTTTTCAGAAGGAGTTTGGTCCTACTAACACCTTGATTTTGGACTTTTAATCTCTAGAAGATTAATCGGTAATCTCTACTATGGAACAATAAATTTCTGTTGTTTTTAGCCAAAAAAATAAAAAGAAAAGAATGCCTGCAAGGGAGAAGAATACAAATTAGCAAACAAATACATATATAAAGCTTGTAAAAATGATGAGGAAAAGAAGCAGGGTGCAGTCTGCACAGACCAAATTTTAATATCCTCAAAAATTTATTTATTTTTGCATCCCCAGGGCCTAGTACAGTGTTTTCCATGTAACCACACAATAAATTTTTGGTCAATTGCAAATACATGTTGAATAAATATATGTATTTTCCTAATAATCAAAAAAAAATATGTTACATGAAAAATCTAGTGAAAAAATCTTAACAGTTTGTGTGCACACATCAAAGAGTAAGTTTTTAATTTTGCTGTGTATTAGGCCTCTTAACAGTTTTTTTAGTCTTTCATGTTGTTACTTTGTTACTTGTAGAATATAATTTTAATACATGCACAACAAAATTTAAAATAATTATCCTTTTTCCATTTTGCACCTGTTCAATAGAGATAAGGAGAGCAAATGATCTGAGTACCTCATTAATTCACAGAAAATATTGCTTTCAACCTGTGTTGCAATTCCAAAACTCCAATAGCAAGCTATAATCAAGCTATAAGATTCTACAGCACTGACAGTGTCATGCCCAGTTTAACAATAGATAGATAAATGTGATTAACTAGTGGTCTAAATGTAATTGTATTGCAGTGGGAAATGCGGTGGTAAAGCAGATTATCATTATTACATAATGAACTAGCAATCTTTATATACATTGTTTCTGTTTACACAATAGTCAATCCTTAGGCAAAACTCTGCAATATTTAAAATATACAGCTGCTAAGTCTTTTGTTTTTAACAGCTTTCACTCCTTCCTTCACCCAAAAAATCCAAAAGGTATAAACAGGGAAAATTGAGTACCTAGAGTTAACAATAGGAATCAACAAATTTTTTATGCTAATTAATGTTACTGGTACAATAGGTTTGGAAATGGCAATGAGCTGTACCTAATTTATTTTGAATTTCATGTTCCCTGAAAATAGCAAGGAGGTTCTTCTCTATAAAAAGATATTAGAAAAAACAGGTAATTTGTAATTCATTTTATACTTGTCTGTATTTTGACACCATAGGACTCTGAAAGAAAACTAAATTATATCTATGCATTTGCATATAAATGCCAAATGTAAGTAAAACTGTTCATACTGATTTTCATTATTACTGGAAAATTTGGATAAATGCTTTGTTAATTTCAAATTCAATATATTTTGTTTAAAATTTGAATAAATCCTTTAATTTCTCCAAATATAAAAATCAGATATATGCACATTATCTGCATGAAGAAATAAGGTGGAATATTCTGTAGTTTTTTGTCATGATCCTTTGTTCTATATAGCTCATCTCCCCTTTGCAGTATTCCCTCCAATTTCTAATATCCAGTTCTTCTGAAATAACTTTCAGTACTACCAGTAATCCATGCTTTCTTTCACTTTGTTCAAACTTCTCATTGCATATGACTTATTTTAATATTCAGTAAACCCAATGACATCCTGACTTCTCTATGATAAGAAAATATTTTAACTGCTTGTCTTTTTCCCTCAGTAGGCTGAAAGTTTCATGAAATCATATGCTATGTCTTGCCCATGTTTGTATTCTAAGCATTCTAGCTTAGTCCTGACACAGGGTAGGCTCTCAAAGCCCATTCACTGAATGTATGTACAAGCAAAGAACTATTAAAAGTATCTATCTATTAGCCTAACTTCAAACATTTAACCATTTTCTACTAAGAGAACAATTTGAGTATTGGAAGTCTGTTTTGTAAAGACTGGCAAGGCAAATCAGTAAATTTGGTCATAATAGATAGATGAATCAATAATGCAGGTTAACTAGAGAACACTGCAAAAATATCTGATCCATTATTCCCAGTATTCCAACTACAGACTTTTGAATAGTTGATATTTCTTGACATTGAGGTCAATGAGGTCAGTGAGGTCACTTTCATATTTGTGGTGTGCTATCCTTCTTTTGAAAGAGCTGTTTTATTATATTAACTTAACACAGCATCCAGATGAAAGAAAAGAGAAGCCTAGTTGGGGTTTGGCAAGGTTAGCTCTGCTGTCAGCTATCACATTTTCATAACAATGAAAAATGTACTTTATGGTTAGCCATAGAACATCCAGAAGCTGTGTGAGAATACAGGGGCAAAAGGATAAAATAGTATTATAATTTGAAAAAAAAAATGCTACAAGATTAGCGTCATGTGGCATTACTTGTTCTAGAGCTTCTCCAGTCTCTTCAAGCCTTGAATACAGCCTTTCTATTTTATATACAGCTGAAAAATCTGCTTGTGACTTATTTAATGTCCAGTCCCTCAACATTTCCTTTTCAGTTTAAAATTACTATTAATTCCACCTTTAGTATTTATTCTATGGAACATTAATAAAAGTAAGACATACTTATAGGAAAATACACTAATTGTAGTATCCTAATAATAAATAACATTAGAAATAACTTATATGTGCATGAATGTATATGAATTCTTAAGATAAAACCTGGGGTATCTATATAAGGGATCTTCTGTATGGATCTATTAAAAAAGAGAGAGTTCTATACATAATTGACAATCCATGGCAAAGAAAGCAAGTAAAGAACAGTATATAGCATAAAATATTATCTGTATAAAATATACATAAATTATGTAGGCCAGAAAAATACAGAAGAACTGATGCTTGCTTTATTTTTTTTGGCTCCGGACGCACAGGCTCAGCGGCCATGGCTCATGGGCCCAGCCGCTCTGCAGCATATGGGATCTTCCTGGGCCGGTGCATGAACCCGTATTCCCTGCATCGGCAGGTGGACTCTCAACCACTGTGCCACCAGGGAAGCCCCGATGCTTGCTTTTTATAAACAGTTATTCATGTTTCATTATGGAAGAAATTTATTTACTTTTTTTTCTAAATTTCCATTGTATTCAACTGTCTACATACTGAACTAAATTTGTAGTCAGGAAAAAAAAAGAAGCATTTATTAAAATGCTACATAGAGATCTCTTTCTTCTCTTTTCAAAACTTGTCTCAGGGGAATTTTAATGCTATCATCCTTAGCAAGACTGGGTCTTCCACTGATGTTTGTAATATCATCCCATTCTAACTACTTCAGAGCCTCACATCCTCAATTATCTCATGATATACCTCCATTGTCAGTTTCACCATGGTTTACAACATCCTCAGGTTTCACAAAATGATAATTTGGAAAAATAGAACAAAAGAAACAAGTGAATAAGTAACTAAGTAACAAAGTTTTAAAACATGTCTTTCTATTTTACATTTGGTAGTGTATATATGTCCATGCCACTCTCTCACTTCGTCCCAGTTTACCCTTCCTACTTCCCATGTCTTCAAGTCCATTCTCTACACCTGCATCTTTATTCCCGTCCTGCCCCTACGTTCTTCAGAACCTTTTTTTTTTTTTTTAGATTCCATATATATGTGTTAGCATAGCAGCTGCATAGCACAGGGAGATCAGCTCAGGGTTTTGTGACCACCTAGAAGGGTGGGATAGGGAGGGTGGGAGGGACATGCAGGAGGGAAAAGATATGGGGATATATGTATATGTATAGCTGATTCACTTCATTATAAAGCAGAAACTAACACACCATTGTAAAGCAATTATACTCCAATAAAGATGTTAAAACAACAACAACGACAACAGAAAACATGTCTTCCTATTTTCTTCTCCAGCAAACTTCTAGAAGTAGCTATATCTACTTTATTAATTTTCTGTGTCATCTACCTATCATTCCTTCCCTCTTGGTTCTATTCACAGCTTAAAAATCATAATTAACTTTCTAATCCTGTAATCCTGGGTTTGGCAAACTATTTCTGAAAAGGGTCACACAGTAAATATGTTAGTCTTGACTGGCTAAACAGGCTCTGTCACAACTAAACTCTGCCATTGTAGCACAAAAGCAGCTGCAGACGATACATAAAAAATGGACAAGCTGTATTCCTATAAAACTTTATTCATAAATACAGGGAGTGGACTGGATTTGCCATGTGAGCTATATTTGCAGGCTCCTGATATAACCTAATAGCTAATTTTCAGTCATCATCATTTTTACTTTTCTGAATTGACACTGACTTCTTACTTCTTGAAATTCTCCTCTCTGGGCAGAAAGAATTTGGGATCACCAAATATTCCATGGGCTCCTGTACATTTCCCAGGCACCCTTGAAGTTACATTGAGAACACGTGACTCATTGTGCCCAATGGGTTTGAGTGGAATTGATGTGCATTCCTTCTTTTCCGACACAGTAAAGAACTAGGATATGAATTTTCTGTGTTCTGTCTCTTGTTTGCATTGAGGGAGGCAAAGAACTCCAAATTGCCAGAGCTGCAGAATGCACAGACCCAACACTCCTTGGTGACAGTGGAAATAAGTTGCAGACTGTTACAAAGTGAAAACTAAACCTTTGTTTTGTTAAGAAAGTGAGATATAAGGGTTTATAAGTTACACTATGGGCAAACCTATACTTAGTCTTCTTAACTTCCCTCAGATCATGCTACTTCTTACCTAAAGGGTGTCATGGTTTTCCTCTCTTTTTCAATTAACAATAAATGTTCAGAATATTTAGTGTGGCATTCAAGATCATGACCCTACTTTTATTAGTTTTTGAGTGCTTTGCAGCAATTGCCACAAACTCGGCTACTGAAAACAGCACATGCTTAATTTTGGTACAGTTTTCATGGGTCAAAAGTCCAGGCACAGTTTAGTGGGGTCTCACAAGCCTGCAACCAAGATGATGAATGGGGCTGAGGTCCTGAAAGAGGCTTGACTTGAGAAAAATTAACTTCCAGCCTCCCTCAGATTGTTGGGAGAATTCAGTTCCTTGTGACTGTGGTGCTAAAGTCCCTGTTTTCTTGCTGGCTGTCAGCAAGGGGTCACTCTCAGCTCCTAAGGGCCATCCTCAGGTCCTAGGCATGTGAACCTCTCACAACTTGGCAGCTTACTTCTTTGAAGTCAGGAAGAGACTCTCTATTCAGTAAGGGCCCATTTCCCCTTTTAAAGGTTTTCAGCTGATTAAGTCAGGCCCACTCAGTATAATCTCCCCTTTCATTAACTTATAGTTAATTGATTTGAAACCTTATTGCTATCTGTGAAATCCTTTAACTTTTTCTATATAAAGTAACCTAATCGTGGAGTAATATCCTATCATGTTCACAGTTTCTCCCCACACCAAAAGGGAGGGCACTATGTAGGGTATGTACACCAGGAAGAGGAATTTTGGGGGCCATGTTAGAATTCTGGTTACCAAATTGTCCTAACGTATTTCCCAAGCATTAATTACTTCCACATTTTCCTCTTGGTTCCATGTAATATAGCTAAAAGAGATCATTTGGATTTCTTGCTGTTTATTCTTCGTCTTAAGACAAAGCTAACAATTATTGTGGTTATTGTGGTTAAGCTAACAATTATTGATGGTTATGTTATACATCAAATACTCTCATGTTTATTATGTTTTTAATCCTTAAAATAACTCAGAGAACTTAGTTTTAACATCTCCATTTATATATAAAGAAACAAGTTTCTATTCTTGAGACCCAAGCTCTAGATTATTTAATTATGACTCATCAATTTATTTACTAGGCCTCTATCTTTTCCATATGCTAATGTCTTTATCTAGAATTTATCCCATCAGGCTCATATGTGTAATACCTATCCATCTTTAAAATAATTTCCCCCAAATTTTATTATGAGATTTTTCAAATATATACCAAACTGAAAGTATTTCATAGTGAAGACCAATATACGTATCATCTAGTATCTACCATTAATATTTTACTGTACTGGCTTTATCATATATGTTTCCATCCATGCACCAACACCCTATCCATCCAACATTACACTGTAGTTTTTGATATGTTTCAAAGTAATTTGTAGGCATCAGTACACTTCGACCTAAATATTGTAATATGTAACCTCTTAGCTAAACTTCAATAGTTATTTTCAGACTCTCTTCTTTTGATGCAAAATTTACATACAATGAATACATAAATATTAATTGTACATTTGCTGTGTTTTAACAAATGCTTACATCTGGGAAACACAGATGAATATCAAGATATACAATATTATAATGACTCCAGAAACTTTCCTCGTGCATTTTTCCAGATAAATCCTACACCCACCAACAATCTTTTAATTCTTCCCAACTGTTAATCAATTTTGCCTAGTAAAGAACTTCATTTAAGTTGAATTATATAGCATGTTCTCTTGTGCTTTTTTTTTCGTTTTGCGGTACGCGGGCCTCTCACTGTTGTGGCCTCTCTCGTTGCGGAGCACAGGCTCTGGACGCGCAGGCTCAGTGGCCATGGCTCATGGGCCCAGCCGCTCCGCGGCATCTTCCCAGACCGGGGCACGAACCCGTGTCCCCTGCATCAGCAGGCAGACTCTCAACCACTGTGCCACCAGGGAAGCCCTCTTGTGCTTTTTAATACTACAGATGCTTTTGATACTGATTCTTTTTGTGTATGAACCAAGTAGTTTATTTCTTTTTGTAACTGAGTAGTATTGAATTAAAAAAAACATATCTTAGTTTGTATATTCATTATATTGTTGATGGAAACTTCTTTCTGGGAATATTATGAATGAAATTGTCATGAACATTTGTGTAAAAGTTTTTCTGTTAATATTTCTTTTCATTTTTCATGAGTGTATACCTAGAAGTTTAATTTCTGTGACATATGCTAGGTGTATGTTTAGTTTCATAAAAAACTAAGACACTGCCATAATGCTTCCAAGGTGGTTGTATTATTTTACATTTCCATCAACAATATACAGGAATTAAAGTTTCTCCACATCCTCAAGTACATTTGTTATCACCAATCATTTTTGTTTTAATCCATTTGGTGGGGGATAAATTTATTTTCCATTTGCCTGATGACTTACAGCATGGAATACCTTTTAAAAATGTCTATTAAATCTTGCCTCTTTTTATTAGGTCATTTTTTAATTGATTTTTATTGTAGTTATAGTTATTTATTTCTATGGCTTATATAAGAGACATTTAGCTAATTTCAAGTCACAGCTACGTACTTCTGCATTTCTTCTACAGTGCTTTATGGTTTTAGTCTTTCCATTTTCTCTGTTATGAATATTTAATTTTTCTGGCAGTATTTCCTGAAAAAAAAAAATTCAACCCACTGGGTTGCTTTGGTGCTTTTGTTGAAAATTAAATGACTATATACCAATGTGTCTATTACTAGATTTTAAATTTTGTTGCATTGATCTCTGTCTCTGTCTCTGATACTTATTGTTTTATTGTACAGTCTTGATTATGGTAGCTTTATTGTTAATTCTGAAATCAAGTAATGTAAGGCTTTTAAACTTTCTTCTTCTTTTAAGATTTCTTTGCATATTCTAGTTTCTTTGCAGCTCTATATATATTTTAACCAGCCTACTAAGTTTACAGAGAAGTCTTTTGGGACTTTAGGATGATATTGAATCTGTAGATCAAACTGGGTGGAACACACATATTAATAACATTGAATTTTCCATTAATGAAAATGGTATACCTCTTCACTTATTTACGTCTTGTTAAATGATCTCAGCTATGTTTTATGGCATTCATTTTAGAGATTTCCTTCATCTTTTTAAAAAATGTATTCCTAAATATTTTGTCTTATAATGCTACTCTGAATAAAATTATTTATTCCATTTTATTTGTATTTGCTACTAGTACTAAAAATGCAACTGATTTTTTTCTTACATCTTATAAACAACATGTGAGAGTTCCAATTTCTCTGTATCTTTGCCAATATGTGTCATTTTGTCTTTTTTTTATAGTCATCCTAGTAGGTGTGAAATGGCATCATATTATAGTTTTGATTTGTATTTTCCTAGTGATTGATAATATTCAGCACTGTTTTATATGCTTATTAGCCACATGTACACCTTCTTTGAAGAAACATCTATTCATACTCCTTCCCTGTTTTTTTTTCTCCCCATTGAGTTATAGTTCCTTCAAAATGCTGTGTTAGTTTCTGCTAAATTTCCCCTTTTATGGTTGTTAGCATTTGCCTTATGTATTGAGGTGCTCCTATGTTGGATGCATAAGTATTTATAATTGTTATGGCTTCTTGAATTGATCCCTTGATCATTATGTAGTGTCCTTCCTTGTTTCCTGTAACAGTCTTTATTTTAAAGTCTTGTTTATCAGGTATGAGTATTGCTACTTCAACCTTTTTTTTTTTTTTTTTTTTTGTGGTACATGGGACTCTCACTGCTGTGGCCTCTCCCGGATGCTCAGGCTCAGTGGCCATGGCTCACGGGTCTAGCCACTCCATGGCATGTGGGATCTTCCCGGACCTGGGCATGAACACATGTCCCCTGAATCGGCAGGCAGGCTCTCAACCACTGCGCCACCAGGGAAGCCCTTCAGCTTTCTTTTGATTTCCATTTGCATGGAATATCTTTTTCCATCCCCTCACTTTCAGTCTGTATGTGTCCCTAGGTCTGAAGTTGTTCTCTTATAGACTGCATATGTATGTGTCTTGTTTTTGTATCTATTCAGGCAGTCTATGTCTTTTTTTTTTGGAGCATATAATCCATTTACATTGAAGCTAATTATCAATATGTATGTTTCTATTACCATTTTCTTATTTGTTTGGGTTTGTTTTTGTAGGTCTTTTTCTTCTCCTGTGTTTCCCACCTAAAGAAATTCCTTTAACATTTGTTGTAAAGCTGGTTTGGTGGTGCTGAATTCTCTTAGCTTTTGCTTGTCTGTGAAACTTTTGATTTCTCCATTGAATCTGAATGAGATCCTTCCTGGGCAGAGTAATCTTGGTTGTAGGTTTTCCCCTTTCAACACTTTAAGTATATCCTAACACTCCCTTCTGGCCTGCAGAGTTTCTGCTGAAAAATCAGCTGATAACCTTATGGGGATTCCTTTGTATGTTACTTTTTGCTTTTCCCTTGCTGATTTTAATACTTTTTTCTTTGTATTTAATTTTTGTTAGTTTGATTAATATGTGTCTTGGCGTGTTTCTCCTTGGGCTTATCCTGTGTGGGACTCTCTGCACTTCTTGGACTTGGGTGGCTATTTCCTTTCCCATATTAGGGAAGTTTTTGACTATAATGTCTTCAAATATTTTCTCAGACCCTTTCCCTTTCTCTTCTTCTTCTGTGACCCCTATAATTTGAATGTTTGTGCATTTAACATTGTCCCAGATGCCTCTGAGACTGTCCTCATTTCTTTTCATTCTTTTTTCTTTACTCTGCTCCTCAACAGTTATTTCCACCATTCTATCTTCCAGCTCACTTATTCGTTTTTCTGTCTCAGTTATTCTGCTCTTGATTCCTTCTAGTGTATTTTTCATTTCAACTATTGTGCTGTTCATCAGGGAGGGAAGAAAAGTGGAAGGGGGACAGGACAGTGCCCCTTACGGGGGCTGGGGGAGGAGAGAGGTTCCCATGCTCGAAGGGGTCCACTCACAGCGAGGGGATCAGTGGAGATGGAGAGACCTTTGAGGGATCAGGGAATCAGAGGGGGAAGTAGCCAGCATCTCCCCCTCCTGCTTGGGTCCTAGTATGCCTGTTTGGGTCCTGGGCCTGAAACCCAAACCCTGGGGCCCCTTCTGGCCACATAAGTCCCCAGGACTGAGCCCCACCCCCTCCAAGTGTTCCTCCAGCTGTACCAGTCCCTGCTGGCATGCCTGTGGAGGCCTGCATCCTAGCTGGCCTGCACAGGCACATGTGCTCCAGGCCAGCTACAGGAACAGACACTGGTGAGAGGAAAACATGCAGAGGTGGGGCTGACACAGAAGGTCCAGAGACTTACCTACAGGTCTTGGAGGCCTACTGTGGACATGGGGGTAGGCTGTAGCTCACCATGGGGACAAGGACACTGATAGATGAGGCATCAGGGAAATTTTTATTTAAATTTTTTTTAACCTTTTATTTTATTCTTTTTTCTTTATTTTTGGCTGTTGTGGTTCTTTTTGTTGTTTCATTTTTATTTTTTCTAATATATTTTAAAATTTTCTAATTCTATTTTCTTTATTCTTTGTTGTTGTTCTGCTGTTTTCTGGGTTTTTTTTTTCTTTGTTTGTTTGTTGATTTTTTTTTTTTCCATGCTGTGTAGATTGCTGGGTCTTGGTTCTTTCCCTGTTTTTTGAATTTCATTACTTGTCTTTTTTATTATTGAGTAATAATAGTTCTTTATTTTCTACATACAAATGCTGTATGAAATTCATGATTTGCAAATATTTTCTTCTTTCTTTGGATTATTTTTCACTTTCTTAATGGTATAATTTGTAGGACAATAATCTTAATTATGGTGAAGTTCAATTTATCTATTTTTCAAATGTTGCTTGTGGTATTAATGTTATATCTAAGAACCATTGCCAAGATTCTGAAGACTTCCCACTAATACATAAAGTAATTATTTATATGGTCAGATTTAGGTCTACCATTTTACTGTTTAGTTTTTATTTGCCAGTCCCTTTTAGTTTCTATTTTTCTGCTTTTTTTCAATTATTTAAATATCTTTTTGGAATTCTATTTTAAATTACTTACATAACATACATATATATATTTAAAAATCATCCACTTCTCTCTTTATTCCATTTATTTCACACTCATATGCTAGTTCATTACAAAATTGACATATGCTCCTTGAACATCCAAAGATATATCAAGAAAATCCTTTCTCCTCTATTAAATTAGTTATTGTTTCTTTAGCTCATGTGTTTTTTATCCCACATATATTTTATATGTTAGTTTAGAGATTACAATAAACATGTTTAGATTTACAAACTAGAGTTAATATTATAACACATCATTAAAATGTTGAAATCTCACCAACATATAGATCTAATAAATCCCCCCTCTCTCCCCCCACCACCACACACACATTTTATGCTAGAGGTAGAAAACTTTTTATGTAATGGACCAGATAGTAAACATTCTAGACTTTGCAGGATACAAACAGTTCCTGTTGTGTATTCTGCTTTGTTTTTGTTTTGTTTTGTTTTAATAATATTTTTTTTAATGTAGAAAATCATTCTCAGCTTGAAGTTTACAAATATAGAGACGGTAGGCTAGACGTTGCCCATGGGCCATAGTTTGTTATCCTTTGCATTATGCTATCATTATAAATATTACATGTATATACCTTATAAACTATAAAAGAAAATGCTACATATTTTTGCTTCAGAAAGATACATAAATTTCAAAGGAAGAGGAAATAAGGAGAATTTATATTTATCCAAATGTTTAACATTTCCCATGGACTTTTTTCTTTTTTAAAGACACAGATTTCCAACTTGTAATGCTTGGAGAATTCCTTTTGTTTTATGTATGTAAGTATTTATTTATTTGCATTGTGTATTTGATGTCAAAAGAATTCTCTAAGTTTTCTTATATCTTCGATGTCTTCTTTTGCCTTTAGTCTTCTGGTTTACTTTGGCTGAATATAGAATTCTAGAATGATAGTTTTATTTAGTTAGATTTTATTCAGTACTCTAAAGGTGCTGTTTTACTGTCTTTTACATTTTTCTTTCTGATGAAAATCAACAGTAATTTGAAGCATCGTTGCTCTTTATATAATATAGAATTTTATGCTGGTTACTTTCAGGATATTTTCCTTAGTTTGGCTCTAACTGTTTTAAAAATGGCATATCTACAAATAGTGATCTTCATGTTAATTCTTGCTTAGAGTTTCCTGAGTTTATCTAATCAGATCACAAACAATGCCCTGCAAATGAAGAAAAATCCAGATCTCCTTCAGAAGGAAGAATGCAATAGCATGACAGTTGTATACAGTGACTTCCTAACTATCCTGAAAGAGACCTTCAGCAACTCAGCTGGGTAACTGTGCCTATGGGAAGGAAAAACTATTAGACACCATCTTTGGCTAATACCAATTATTGGGGAACCAGAACATCACAGGTCCATCAGTCCATCAAAGTGTCAGATAATGAAGGATGATCTGAATTTTCCTCATGATAGGATTGTTAAAATAGTATGTGTAGTCAAAACATGTATGCTTTGGGTCTGGCAGAACTACCACAATGGCTCACTGACACACCAAGCAAGGCCTGTTATGGATGAAAAAGACAATTAAAATCAAAAGCAAAACCAGATCCTGAGGGAATTGTAAATACTAGAGTCAACATCAAAACTTTAGGGTTAGGAATGGTGACTCTTATTGTACTCACATTTAAGACTCTATCTTGGCTGATGCAAAAGATAAATGGCTTTTGGAGGAACACAGTGGAATATCTTAAGTTTAATCATATCATCACTCCAGTGCAGCTTTTCTTCTAGGTATGCTCTTGTAATAGGAACAAATCAGTTCAGTTGGCAAACAGCTATTGACCTGACAAATACTTTTTCTCTATTACAATAAGATAAAACAGCACAATAAGACTCCTTTTACCTCACAAACCCAACAATAAAATATTACCACTTGCTTTAGGATTACCCACCCTCTCTATTGGGCTA
The DNA here is from genome assembly GCF_005190385.1 of Monodon monoceros. Taxonomy (NCBI): domain Eukaryota; kingdom Metazoa; phylum Chordata; class Mammalia; order Artiodactyla; family Monodontidae; genus Monodon; species Monodon monoceros. The sequence continues at coordinate 2,422,488 of NW_021703786.1, read as the reverse complement.
CCACCACCCTTTAAAGTACCTTTTTTTTTTTTTCAATTAGAGGGGAAAAAAACACCTCTATACGTGGACAAATTAGAACAATTTTCACCCTGGGAAGAAACGTGTGCTCCATGAGAGGAAGAGGAACAAATTTCATAAAAGACATATATTGTGTGCCTTCTTACAGGCAAATGTAGCCCAATTCCAGAGCACAAAGCTGAGTGAGCTGAGTGCAGACTCAATTGCAGTTTACCTTTACTCCCTTAGATCAGTGCCCTAGTGCAGTACACAAACTGTGAAACCACATGTGACAAACCAAATTCTTTAATACAATTAAGATCTCAGGGAATTTAAACATTTAACTGGTCAACAAAATAATACACTATATGTTATGTTTTAAGAACTGGATTATGTCAGGGAAATTTCTGAATGGCCAATGATCTGAAACATGCCAGGCTCTTCCTTCTATAGGGGTAAGTCAAGATGCTACAGCCTAGTGCTCTCAATCACTAAGAAAGAGGCCTCCTGATTGATTTTGGAGGGAATATATATCACAATATAGGAGAATGCTCCAACTCATTTCCTGACTCACTCCCCAAAGTAGTCAGTTCATTGTGGAGCCCCATGCCAGCAAAGGCTCTTCAGCTTGTTCAGGGTGTACCTCCACTCTGCACTTATAGTTCTAAAGATTCACCATATCTCAAGGTCTCTATGCTAACAGATGCTCAATTCAGAGCACATTATTAATAATGAAGGTAGAATGTGTAATGCATATTTTTATATATTTTAATGAATGTTCCTTGTATTCACTACCTCTCTTTCAATAGTTTATATATTTTGGTCGTTAATTTTATAATTAACTACAAAATATTTCTATAATCTTCAGAATATAAGAATACCAGAACTTAAAGTGCAATATACATAACCTGGAAATTCTGGACCTAGACTGAGTAATTAATGAAATTTTTGTTTGTTCCCTTGAGGAAAATGTGATTGCAGTTTGAGTTATAAAAGGGATAGTTGCATTATATAAAGCAGAAATATTTGTGTGTGGTGTGGGGAAGGTCTAAAGTATAAGAAAGAATTCATATAGATGTTAGACAGCTAAAATGATATGTGTTCATTTTTATTTATGTGACATCCCATGATAGGTGAATGTTAAGACACAGTAGTCCATATCTATTTTTTAATATCTTCTGCAAGGTACAGCTTTTGTAAATATCAAAATTGTGGCCAACTAGAAGGTTTCCCATAGGAATTTAAATACTACAAAGATACTGTAGATTGAAGAGATCCTTGACATGGTAGCAAGTGTACAGTGTTATAGAGAATTGTAATACAGTACTCCTGCAATGGCAGAAGTCCAAGTGACAGTAGATGATAACTGCTGTGGATATTGTACTTGGTCCCTTGGTTCCTGGAAAATATAGTTCCCTGATATAACAATGCCTGACAAAAATATTGATAGAAAACTTACAGGCCAATTTTAATCAGGAACATAGGGGCAAATACAAATCCACTTTCATTAACCTAAGTAGAACAGAAATTCAAAGGAGGTATATCATTACACTTGCCTGATCTATTTTAAAAGTAGAATTTTTTTTTCATTTTCAAGATGTAAACATTAAGTATGTACAGCCTTTTCTTGTGTCAATCATACCTCAAAATAATTTTTAAAAAGACTTTTCTGAAGAAGAGCATGTGTATAACTGCTCTGTTATCCACTGAATTGTTGTTCATTTGTTAGAGTTCTATGATGAAATCTTATAGACTTGGAGTTTTCATTATAGAATGATTTTAATTATTGTTTCACTTTTTAAAATAGTAATGAAGGGGACAGTCAAGATGGAGGAGGAGAAGGAGGATATGGAGTTCATCTCTCCCCACAAACACATCAAGAATACATCTACAAATGGAGCAATTCTCACAGAGCACCTTCTGAACACTAGCAGAGGACCTCAGACACCTAAAAGAACAAGAAAGATCCCCATGTAATCAGGTAGGATGAAAGAAAGAAGACGGGAAAAGGAAGAGAGGAAATGGAATGGGACCTATGCCCCTGCAGGGGGGCTGAAGGTGAGGACAGGTTCCCTCATCTGGGGAAGCCCCCTTGATAGCAGGGAGATCAGCTGGAACAGAGGGGGAGTTTTGGGGGCTTGGAGGAGAACACAGCAACTGGTCTGTAGTAGGCAGGACAGAATGAGACCTACACAGATGGTCTGTGCCACAGCCCTGTGTGACCCAGCCTGAGACAGGTGCCCACTGGTGTGCACAGAGGCTGGATGCTGGAACTTGGGGTTTGGAAAGAAGACCCAAGGAGAGAACTACTGTTGGCTGTGCGGAGACAGCCTGAGTGGATGGGAGTGAGGAGCTCTGCAACCGGGAATGCTCAGGGAGAAAGCCCAGACCACCATAGAAGAAAAGCATCATTGTTGAGTGACATGCAAAGGGTGGGGTCGCCATTGCAGCCTCTCTCCTCATGCTTAATCCCCTGCATCCATGGGCACCAGGGAGGGGTCCCATTTGAGTGGCTCTTGCCCCCCTGGCCATCACCTCCTCTGTCCCCTCTCTGCCTGGGCAAACTACTCACCCAGATCACCACCTCAGCACCCTCCTGTCTGGGTGAACTGCTCACCTGATTACCAACTTAGCTCCCTCCTGGTGATGGACTTGTGCATCCCAATAGCCACCATGGCCCTCTCTCACCTGGGCAGGCCCGTGCCTGATCTCTGTCTCTGCCTCCTCCCACCTGATGGACTCGTGTGCTCTGACAGCCTCGGGAGCAGATGCTGGTGGGTGGCCCACACACAGAGGTCCACATACAGGGGCCGTGTGATGAAGGAAGAAGAGCTAAAGTCTCTCCTTGGGGCTGTGCAAAACACGGAGTTACACTTTCACTGACAATTTCCTAAATTCAGCACCTGTGTAATATCTGAACAGGTAACAAGTGCTACTGCAGCTGAGACAGGTCTGGCTTTAGCAGTTGTGGGCTCTGAGGAAGTGGCAAGATATATTTAAAGTGATGAAAGAGAAAAACCTATAATGAAGAATACTCTACCCAGCAAGACTCTCACTCAGATTCAATAGAGAAATCAAAAACTGTACAGACAAGAAAAAGCTAAGGGAATTCAACACCACCAAACCAGTTTTAAAACAAATAGTAAAGGAACTTCTCTAGACGGGGAAAAAAAAAGGTCACAAGAAAATCACAAATGGAAAATCTCACTGGTAAAAGGAAACATAGGGTAAAAGCAGGAAATTATCCATACACAAATATGATATCAAAACAAGCAACCATGAGAAGAGGAGAGCAAAAATGTCAGAAAGGAATTGCATTTGAAATTAAGGAACCAACAACTTAGAAAAATCTTATATATAGATAGACTGCTATATCAAAACCTCATGGGAAATGCAAATTAAAAAACTATAATAGATACACACACAAAAAGAAAAAGCAACCCAAACATAACACTAAATATGGAAATCAAACAGCAAGAGAATAGAAAAAAAAGAGGAAGAAAACAAAACAAAAAAATGTCTACAGAAACAAACCCAAAACAATTAAGAAAATAGGAACATACATATGGATAATTACCTTAAATGTAAATGGGTTAAATGCTCCAACCAAAAGACCAGACTGGCTGAATGGATACAAAACAAGACCCATATATGCTATCTACAAGAGACCCACTTCAGACCTAGAGACACACAGACTGAAAGTGAGAGGATGGAAAAAGATATTCCATGTAAATGGAAATCAAAAGAAAGCTGGAGTAACAATACTTACATGAGAAAAACATAGAATTTAAAATAAAGACTGTCAGAAGAGACAAAGAAGGACACACATAATAATCAAAGGATCAATCCAAGAAGAAGATATAATAATTGTAGACATATATGCACCCAACATAGGAACACCCCAATATATAAGGCAAATGCTAACAGCCATAAAAGGGGAAATCGGCAGTAACACAATGATATTGGGGGAATTAATATCCCACTTACACCAATGGACAGATCATCCAGGCAGAAAATTCATAAGGAAACACAAGCATTAAATGACACATTAGACCAGATAGACTTAATTGATATTTATAGGACATTCCATCCGAAAGCAGCAGAATACACTTTCTTCTCAAGTGCACATGGAATATTCTCCAAGATAGATAACATCTTGGGTAACAAATCAAGCCTTGGTAAATTTAAGAAAACTGAAATCATATCAAGCATCTTTTCTGACCACAAAGCTATGAGATTAGAAATAAATTAAAGGAAAAAGAACTGTAAATAATACAAACACTTGGAGCCCAAACAATATGTTACTATACAAATAATGGATCACTGAAGAAATCAAAGAGGAAATCAAAAAATACCTAGAGACAAATGACAACAAAAATATGACAATCCAAAATCTGTGGGATACAGCAAGAACAGTTCTAAGAGGAAAGATTATAACAATACAATCTTACCTCAGGAAACCTGAAAAATCTCAAATAAACAACATAACCTTACACTTAAAGCAACTAGAGAAAGAAGAACAAACAAACTCCAAAGTTAGCAGAAGGAAAGAAATCATAAAATCAGAGCAGAAATAAATGAAATAGAGACAAAGAAAACAATAGCAAAGATCAATGAAACTAAAAGCTGGTTCTTTGAAAATATAAAAAAATTTCTTAACCTTTAGCAAGATTCATCAAGAAAAAAGGGAGAGGGCTCAAATCAATAAAATTAGAGATGAAAAAGTAGCAGTTACAATGGTCACCGTAGAAATACAAAGGATCATAAAAGATTACTACAAACAATTACTATGCCAATAAAATGGACAACCAGAAGAAATGGGCATATTATTAGAAAGGTACAATCTCCCAACACTGAAGCAGAAAGAAATAGAAAATATGAACAGACCAATCACAAGTACTGGAATTGAAACTGATTTTAAATGTTCCAACAAACAAAAGTTCAAGACCAGAGGGCTTCACAGGCGAATTCTATAAAACATTAGGGAAGTGTTACCACCTGCCCTTCTGAAACTCTTCCAAAATATTTGCAGTGGAAGGAACACTCCCAAGCTCATTCTATGAGGCCACCATCACCCTGATACCAAAACCAGAAAAAAAATCCCCCCTAAAAAGAAAATTACAGGCCAATATCAATGATGAAAATAGACGCAAAAACCCTTAAATAAATACTAGCAAACCAAATTCAGCAACACATTAAAAGGAGCAAACACCATGACCAAGTGGGATTTATCCCAGGGATGCAATGATTTTTTAATATAGGCAGATCAATCAATGTGATACAAATTAAGGAATAAAAGCCATATGATCATCTCAATAGATGCAGAAAAAGCTTTTGACAAAATTCAACACTGATTTATGATAAAAACTCTCCAGAAAGTGGGCATAGAGGGAACATACCTCAACATAATAAAGACCACATATGACAAACCAACAGCTAACATCATACTCAGTGGTGAAAAACTGAAAATATTTCCTATAAGGTCAGGAACAAGACAAGGATGTCAACTCTCACCAGTTTTATTCAACATAGTTTTGGAAGTATTAGCCATGGAAATCAGAGAAGAAAAATAAATAAAAGGAATCCAGATTGGAAAAGAAGTAAAACTGTCACTGTTTGAAGATGACATAATACTATACATAGAAAATCCTAAAGATGCTACCAGGAAACTCCTAGAGTTCATCAATGAATTTGTTAAAGTTGAAGGATACACAATTAATACACAGAAATCTCTTGCATTACTATACACAAAAATGAAAGATCAGAAAGAGAAACTAAGAAAACAATCCCATTTACCATTGCAACAAAAAGAAAAAAAAAAAAAACCTAGGAATAAACCTACCTAATGAGGCAAAAGACCTGTACTCAGAAAACTATAGGGTACTGATGAAAGTAACTGAAGATGACACAGACAGATGGAGAAATATACCATGTTCTTGGATTGGAAGAATGAATATTGTCAAAATGACTCTACTATCCAAAGCAATCTACAGATTCATTGCAATCCCTATCAAATTACCAATGGCATTTTTCGCAGAATTAGAACAAAAAATTTTACAATTTGTATGGAGACATGAAAGACCCCAAATAGCCAAAGCAATCTTGAGAATGAAAAACAGAGCTGGATGTATCAGGCTTCCTGACTTCAGACTACACTACAAAGCTACAGTAATCAAAACAGTTTAGTATTGGTACAAAAACAGAAAGATAGATCAATGGAAAAGAATAGAAAGTCCAGAGATAAATCCATGCACCTATGATCACCTAATCTATTACAAAGCAGGCAAGAATATACAATGGAGGAAAAACTGACTTCAATAAGTGATTCTGGGAAAACTAGACAGCTATATGTAAATGAATGAAATTAGAACACTCCCTAATACTATACACAAAAGTAAACTCAAAATGGATTAAAGACTTAAATGTAAAAAAACTTTTGCATAATCTTTGCTGTCTACTTTTTTGTTTGTTTTCTATCTTATTAACTTCTTAACCTCTCAGTGAGACTTTTCCACATTAAAGTTAGCTAAAGCCTCTTTTTGTGATGATCATATAAATCACTGAAACAGGAGCTATTTTTAGAATAAAAGGGGACACTATTAAATTATATTTACATTTTTATAAATATAGAATAGCTGTATTTAAAATATAGCTTCTCTATTTGGCTGGTAAATTTATTTTACTTATATATTTCTTGGTGTTTCTGTGTGTGTGTGCTTATGTGTGTGTCAAGGTGCACATGTGTGTTACTGTTCAATAAGTTTGTTTTTCCTCAGGTTTTCTCAAATCCTGGGGAAAGACAGAGCAAGGATTAAATGAATATATATATATATATATATATATATATATATATATATGTAGGTAGTAGTAATCTATTTTATTTAGTCATTTGTTTTCATTTTCCAATTTTATAGGTGAAAAGGACATTTCTTTGTTGTAATAGCTTGTGTTACATTGACTCCTGATGAGTTTGAATATTTTAATAAGTTTACTGGCCATTTGCATTTCATCCTTTCATCATGTCTCCTTACATGAGTACCAAATTTGGCTCTCATTCATTCTGTTTAAACATATGATTTGTTGACATAGAGATAAATATCTAGTATTCAATTATTATAAGAACACAATACATTTTAAACCTAAACAATTAGTTTTTCTACTAAAACGAATGATATCCAGCAAACTTAGCTAGAAGAATCTTCTCAGCTTTAAACTGATTTTTTATCAGAAATTTCTATATCAAAATTAAGAGGATAACCATGAGTTTAACTGTGGTTTTCTTTATTTAATTCAAATGTTATATATCCTTATACCACCTTTTAAAGCTCAGTATACATAGTTTCTGAAATATCAGAATAACTTATTATTACCATTAATGTAGATTTTTAAGAGCTGATTAACTCATTCTTGGCTTTGCATTGATAGAAAATATCTTAAGTTGAAAGCTATGAAGGTAAAATTAGAAATAAATAGTTTTTTCTTGATGGAGATTTATGTGCTGTACTTCATAATGACTTGTTCATTTCAACAAATGATGACAAATTGTCTTTGATAGAAATCCTTTAGAGTGTTTCTAGTACAGCATAAATAAATAGTGTTCATTTTCTATGTAGCATAGAATTACACTATGGTGTAAATGAACTTATTGCTAATAATTTGTAACTGTTGCAATTTCCTGTCAGAACACTGTCAAGATGCATTTGGCAAATCTTCCCAGATAACTGGTAAACAGAAAAAGCTAATTACATTTGGGACATTCAGAATGTGAATACATACAAATCTAATCAGAGGGTAAAATGAACTAAAAGTCTTTAAAAATCTTTAAGTGGTTTCTGCTGAATTCCATGTTACACATGGGAAGAGTCAGCATGAGGAATTTCAGTCTACAACTTATACCTTCAGTGAGAAAAAAAAGAAATTGATAACGAAACAAAAGGGCAGCCGTCAGAGTCAGCCACAAGAAATAATTCTTGCTTGAAACACTGATTTTCAAAAAGGCAGGGAATTTGTGAAGAGCCTACTGCTTGTGTTTCTGAAGATGTTGAAGTTAACTGAAGGTGTGATTTTTTAGTACCCAAGCAATGGTAGCAGTCAAGAGGAGCACAATACTCTTAACAAAATTCACAAAAATGCTAGTCAATTTGGAGGCTGAAAATTCTGAATCAAATTGTGACCCTGAAATAAAACTTTGCATTTGAATATTGCCCTTTGAACAGAAGTGTTTAAAGCCAAGTTAAATGTGGGAATATTTGAACCCTGGATGATCACTAGCTTATCATTTGTATAGAACAAGCGTTCTTATTTAGGGTCTTTGGGTGACTATATATCTTTAGGTGATCCATAGACACCCTGGATGTTTACATGAATTGTGCTTCTGTGTGTGTGTGTGTGTGTGTATGTGTATGTGTGAAAGTGAATGTATCTTTGCTCAAATACCCAGAGAGAGGACTCAGCTTTTTTTTCAATGTGAGTATGATCATCAAAACATAAGAAATATATCCAGGCTTAAAACTAATAATTTCTCTTGATCTTTAAGAAAAATTAATCAATAACAATAATTGTAAACTCATTTTCAAAAGGTATTCACATACAATAGTTTTAGTAATTCTCCCAGTTTTTCTGTAGAGATAATCACATTTTTATGAGATACCTTGAAGATGGCATGTTAATAAATGGCAAACTAATTTTATATGAAAGTATTCTTTTGCTCTAGGGAGGGAAGCAGTCATTAAAAAAATATATCTTTTTGTATATATATGTCTATGTGTGCATGTGTGTGTTTTTCTGTGTGTGTGTGTGCCTATTAGGAGTAGTCCTAGCTTGGTATTTATGAGAGAGGGGAGATTACACTAAATAACAACATAAAAACAGAGTCTCTCAATGCTAGTTAAGAGCTACTCTCTTCTCCTTTGTACACACTGCCAATCACTGCCGTCTATTTGTCTCATTTCTATGTCATACATAAAATGTGTTTGTATATATATACATATAATCATATAAAAATGATATTTGGTACAGTTACCTGATTTGCTGTATTATAGGGGTTTATTTTGTTGGGATAATAGTCCTTCCTATGATGTGTTTATTTATGTTAGCTATCATATACATGCTGGTCTTTCTAAGGTAGGTAATTAAAAGATAAGACAAATTACTTATTTTTAAGTTTGAAAATACATTTGAGACACTATTTCTGGGATTTTTAGGAAATGCAAACATAATTATGGTAAAATTATGGTAATCTCCATGATATACTTAAAATAAAAATGAACACTTCTATACACTTCTGATTCTTAATGTTTCACAAATATTATTTACATTTACAAATTTCTTAGGCCCTGGGAACAGAAATTTAAATGCATTTCTGGTATTCTGATAGAAATAACTTATCATGTGTTTGAAATACAAAATACCATATCCATGTTTCATATATTAAAGTTTATAGGGTGTCTTAGATAATTAACATTTTGCCTTACTAAAGGCAACTGATTTTGCTTCATGTGAAAGACATTTGTCAAATTTCCAACAATATTTTTTTTAAACATTGGAGAAATTTCTAGTTTACATGATGGGCTCTATCATTTTCCAATCAACTATACCCAAAGAGGAATTATTTACTGCAATCTTTCAGTTTTATTGGAATTGGGAAGAAACTTGCTGTACAGATGAGATTTGGAGTTTCCTATTCCTTAAACTTATTTTGTAAAGTTACATCATAGCTTTATGCAGAGCAATGAATTGGTTGCATTTTACTCCATGGCATTTATTAAACTTGAATAGAAAAGCAATGGCTATCTAATAAGACTTTGCTTATTTAAGCCAGGTGATAGTGACACAGATTTCAATAACAGTAACAAATACAACAGTAAGATAAACAATAATATCATTAATAATAATAATAGAAATTTTCTATGAAGTTCATTCTATATACCAGGACTTTCCTTAACTTTCATACATATTAACTCATTTATTCCTCACAATATCATTATAGGTAGACCCATCTTATAGATAAGAAACCTGAGACACAGAAGGGTTAAATAATGCCCAAGTTCATGTAACTGGAAAATGAAGTAGCTAATGATTCAATTCCAAGTTCTCTTGATTAAGTATCCATTTCCTAATCACTGTGTTATGCTGACTCCAAGAAATTCACAGTGTGTCAGAAACTCACCGTCTCAGAGACAGAAAAATGCACATCCTAAATACAATGTGGTCTTATAAACTGGCTGTCTTAATAAATGCAGAGAAAAGAAAGACATCATTTTTGTGGGAGGTGAGTGTAAAAGCCTTTATAGGTTTGGGTTAGACCTTGAAAAAATAAGTTGGATTTTAAAAGACAACAGTAAGAAGTGATAAAAATAATATCAGCCAAAGTGGGAGGTTCAGACACTTGTGTAATGTTAAATGCTATAATATTCTGGACAATGTTTCAATTATTCAAAGTAAAAATAATATATACATCCATATAATGAGCTAACATTCTTTCACAGTTAGTGTTTTAGGTTTCTTACATCTTCTTCCACAATGCTGTTAATCTACATTTTTAAATAAACTTTTAAAAGTTTTAGAACAATTTTACCTTTAAAGAAAAATTGCGAAGACAGTACAGAGAGTTCCCACATACCCCACATCCAGTTTCCACTATTATCAGGATCTTACATTAGTATTTGCATTTGTTCCAATTAATGAACTAATATTGATACATTATCATTAGATAAAGTCCATGCTTTATTCATATTTTCTTAGTATTTATCTAATGTACTATTTCAGTTCCAGGATCACATCCAGGATATCACAATAAATTGAACTGTCATATCTTTTTGTCTCCTCTTAGCTACGACAATTTCTCCAGACTTTCCTTGATTTTGATTATCTTGACAGTTGAGAAAAGTACTGGTCACTTATTTTGCAGAACTCTTTTGATTGAGATCTTCTTAAGTCTCTCTCATGATTAAGCTAGGGTTATGTGTTTGGGGGAGAAAGACTACAGAGCTAAACTGCCATTTTCATCACATGATATCAAGGATACATACTACCAATATGGCTCATAACTGTTGATGTTAACCTTAATCACCTGGCTGAGGTGATGTTTGTCAGAGCTCTCCACTATAAAGTTACTCTTTCTCCCATACAGTACTTTTTGGAAAGAGCATGTTGTACTTTGGAAGGAAGTCACTATGTACCACCCATATCAAGAGTGGAGATACAAGGCCCATCTTCTTGACAGTGGAGTGTCTAAATAAATTTAAAATTCTTCTACACGGGAGATTTGTCTATTCTCACTCATATATTAATTTATTCAATCATTTAATTATGTCAGTGATGACTCTAGGATATTCATTTTATACTTTGGATTATAATCTAATACAACTTTATGTATTTCATTATTCACATGGTCTCAGATTTGGCCATTGAGAGCTTTTTCAGTTGACTCCTGGTCACTTTGACATATTCACCTCATTGTGTTTTGGGTTTTTTTTTTGTTTTTTTTTTGTTATTGGTTTCATCATTTTGTTTTGCTTTTGCTTGTTCATTCGTTAAAGACTTCCTTACTTTTGGTCACTACTAGATGCTCCAGGCTCATCTTGTATATTTTCTGCTCCAGTTCAAGAATTGGACATTTATTCCAATGAACTGTGGTTAATTTTATTGGGGAATAGATTGAAAAATCAAGATCTGAGTACCAGGTGTGCCTATTCCTACTAGAGTGTTATGGCTTCTGTGTCTTAGCTGACACTTCAAGGAAATATATGTATATATACTAACTAATATATAGTCATATCTAAAAATATTTCTATGTGCAACCATCTGTACTTATATTAAGCTAACATGACTTCAGACTGTTATCTACAACTCTAATCTTTATCACATGGCTCAGTCTAACCTCCTCCCCTTGCTCATGTACAATGTCCCACTCCAAAAATGAGAAGCTTGGCTCCCACAAGCCACATTTTTTTTACATAATTGTTTAATTCCAGTGTACATGTATAGTGTTATCAGAATTGTTAACCCATAACTTCATGGGGAACAACTTTATCGACTAAAGTGCAGTGCTATGGACAGAATCATATGCCTTTAGTTTTATAGACTCTACTCATTTCCAAAGTTACTTAGCTCAGCATTATTTTTCCCACCCCCTTTAATGAATTATTTCCTGAATTTGTAATATAGTTCAATTGATTTGTCACATTTTCCATTCCATCTAGAAATTCTCTGGCCTCCAAAATAATTTTTAAGTTGCATATATTAAGGTTCACACTTTGTGGTATAAAGTTTTATGGATTTTCAACAAAAGCATAGTGTCTTATATCAACCACTTCAGTATCATATAGTCATTTTACAACCTTAAAAAATCATCTGTGCTTTAGCTATCCAACCCTCCACCCTTCCCTAAGCCACTGACATTACTATCTGTAGTGGATTGAATGCTTCCATATTTGCAAAAAGGCTCTTTGCAAATGTCATTAAAGATTTACATTTAAAAATCCTGAATGGCTCAGGTGGACACTAAATTCAATGACAAATGACCTTATAAGAAACAAACAGTAGGAAGACACACAGTGAAGAGGAGAAACCCATGTGACCAGCTGAGGCAGAGATTGGAGTGATATGTCCACCAGCCAGGGAATGCCTGGAGTCAGTTGCTTCCAGATGCTGGAAGATGCAAGGAACAGATTGTTATCTAGTACCTTTGGAGGGAGTGTGACCCTGTCAAAATCTTTATTTTAGACTTATAATCTCTGGAACTATGAAAGAATAAATTTCTATTGTGTTAAGCCACCAAGTTTGCGGTATTTGCTATGGCAGCCATAAGAAACTAATATAGCATCACTGTAACTTTGCATTTTCCAGAATGTCATATAGTTGGGCTCTTGTATATAGCATGCAGCTTTTACAGACTGACTTATTTCATTTAGCAATATGCATTTAAGATTCTTCATTATCTTTTCAAGGCTTGATAACTCCTTTATTTTTCTGCTGAATAGAATTTTATTATATGGATGTTCTGGTTTGTTTATCCATTCACCTATTTAAGTACATGTCATCTTGGTTACTACTGCTTTTTTTCAATTATGAATAAAGTCTCCATAAACATTCATGTGCAGCTTTTTGTGTGGACATAGATTTTCAAATCAACTGGGTAAGTACCTAGGATTTATGATTGCTGGATCATGTGGCAAGGCTATGAAAACTTCCAAAGCAGAAGTGGCATCTTGCATTCTCACTAGCAATGAATGGAAAATCCCTGTTGTTCTGTATCCCCCCCAATTGGTGTCATCAACTTTTTGGATTTTTACTGTTCTAACAAGTGTGTGGTGTTATCTTTGTGTTTTAATTTGAAATTCCCTAATAATAGATGATGTTAATCATATTTTATATGCTTACTTGAAAGCAGTGTATCTTCTTTGGTAAAATATTTGTTCACAATTTTTGGCCCAGTTTAACTTTTTTTCCTTGTGGTGCAGTTTTAGTAGTTCTTTGTATATTTTGGAGAGAAGTCATTTATTAAATATATTTTTCACATATTTTCCCCTAGTATGTGGTTTGTCTTTTCATTCTCTTAATAGTGTCTTTTTAAGAAGTGATGTTGTTAATTTTAATAAATTCCAACTTACCAATATTTTTCATGATTCATGATACTAGTGTTTTATATATAAAAAGCCCATTACCAATTCCAAAGTCACATAATTTTCTTCCATGTTATCTTCTAGATATTTTATAATTTTGTGTTCGATATCTAAATTTACTATCCATTTTAGTAATTTTTGTGAAAAGTGTAAGATTTATGTCTAGGTTTATTTATCTATGGATTTTGCATATGGACATCCAGTCATTCTAGCACCAAATTGATTATCCATTCTCCATTGAAATGTCTTTGCTCCATTGTCAAACTTGACTATATTTGTGTGTCTATTACTGGGTTCTCTGTTCTGTTGCATTGATCTGTGTGTCTATTCTTTTACCAGTACTGCAATGTCCTGATGACTGTAACTCTATCTCAAACCTTGATATTCAGTAGTGTGAGCAGGCTTACTTTGTTCTTCTTCAGTGCTGTGTTGTTTACTCAAGGTCTTTTGCCTTTTCACATAAACTTCAGAATAAGTTTGTCAGTATCTACAAAATAGCTTGTGATTTTGATTGGTATTTTGTTACCTATATGTCAAGATGAGAGAATTGACATCTTAAAAGTATTAAATGGTATATATTTTTTAGAAATAAGAAAATTGTCTCAGAGTAGCATAAGTTATTTAGTGAGGTCTTGTTTTTAATAAATGTCAGGACTTGGATTTGTGCCTTTTAACAGTCTAGCTGCCAAACACAAATATTTAAATATCATTACATTCCTTTAATTATGGCAGTCATCACACTACTTATTTTATTTTAGATGGCCTATAAACTTTTCAAGTATATGGGTATCTGTTTTATTTTTGTTTCTCCAACAATTAGTCAAGTATGTCACATATATTGCAAATGTAACTATTTTATTTTCCACTGCTATTAACCCTGCTCTGGACAGCACATCTCCTGAAAAACAAGTCTCAGGGAGGCACTCATCTTCTCCTACTGTCATTATCAATCTAGCTTTAGCCAGTTTGATCATTAAAATAAATATAATAAAAAAGGTTAATCAAATCTTTCTACTTCTCTGCTTAAACCTCTCCCAAAGTGTTCTGTTGAAATTAAATTAAATCCAAATATGTACCATGGCTTGTGACTTCCTGTACAAACTGACTCTTTGTTACCTCTCTGATTTCACATGGAAAATTATATTCCTCTTCTTAATTGGGCTTGAGTCATATAAGCCCTCTTTCTGGTCTTTGAAATTGCTAAGTTCATCCTTCAATAGACTTTTGCCTTAATTATTCCTTCTCCCTGGTAATTTTTCCCTAAATGTGTACAAAGGAGCTTCTTTGTCATGAAAAATCTCAGTCCAAACGTCATTTCCTCAGAAAGGCCTATCTAAACATGTTACCTAAAACAACTAACCAACCTCTTGCTCCCCTCACACCATTCTACTCTAGTGAGTTTTAACGTTGTTTTGTTTTCACAGCACCTATGATTATCTGAAATTTACTCATTTCATTATTTCATTGTTTATTGTCAATATAATGAACTTTAATTTAAGGTTCATGAGGCAAGGATCTTGCCTGAGTGGTCCACCACTCAATAAATGTGTTTTGAGTGAACAAATAGGGAAACGACTAATAAACACTAATTATTTCTTGAAATTAAACATATTAGTTGTTAATCTAATATTATTTTGTTTACCCCTAAATTGTATTACTTATTATATAACTAATGCACATTATGCTGAATTTACTGAGTATTTCATGCATCAGGCTTTTGTGCCAGGACTGCTAGTAGATGTAACATAAACCTTTATTTCCTATTTTTTTATTTTATAGGCTTGCCTGGCACTGCCTATTCTTAAATGTTGGTGCTGCCTAATTTGGTCCATCAACCTTCTCCTTTGCACACTATCTTTAGGTGACAACATTGAAAGTTCAAACTCCCCTTTTTTCCTGAACAGACCCATATATAAGTTTTTATTTAATAACTTTTTCTCAAGATTCAAATTATAATAGTCCTCTGCCTGCCAGATAGATTGCCCCGGATATTTTATAAGTAATTATAATTCAACAAGTAAACCTTCAATCTGGCCCAACTTCTTTTCTACATAATTTTGTTTGAGTGAAAAGCCAATATGTGTTTTGAAAAAACAAACATATGCACATAGATTTTTTTAATTTTACACATTTTGTCTTTTATTAAGGGAACAAAGCCTTTCTGGAATTTGAAGAGATGTTTTATCCATATCTGTAAATACTCAGCATTCAGTTTGCAAATTTTAATGACACTTGTGCTCAGACAGTTATGGAATACTTTGTCATAACACGCTAACTTCTTTTAAATTCAGCGTAATGAAGTACAAGGCATTCCCCTGTGAAAACAGTTTGGGAATAAATCTACATATGATGAAAAATCTTACCAAAGGAGTATGGTTAGGTTAATTGCAAAAAACAATTATGCAAACACCACTCCTTATGTTAATTTGGGATCTGCAGGAAGTTGTATGTTAAAAGATTTAAAATATGACTCACCTTCACTGGCCTCTTTCATGGTACTTAAAAGTAGTCTCTTAGTATATTAAACAGTTTGGGTGTGGTCAAAATGTGTACAAACTTAAATGTTATGTCTTCGTTTTTTATCCCTTTTCATTTTTGTATGCTTAAGAAGGAGCAACTTATATAGAGTTCTCCACATGAAAAATAAATCGCAACTCATTTGGAAATAATGAAAAAGCAGTTGATTATTGGGCAAGTTCCTGAGCATCCATCAACACCTGCATTATTTCAACTAACATTTTTGGAACACCTACCAAGTGTCATACCCTGGGAATATAAAAGTAAAAAGAAAAGGAACTCTCTTTTCATCATCTCGAAATCTAGAAAAGAACCAAATACCTAAGTAGCCACTACAACATTATATGGCATTTGTTATAATGATGCTAGCTAAACTATATATGGGATTTAAGAAAGCTTATCAAATGTGATAATTGACCTGAGAATGAAAGAATAAGTTAGAGTGTTTGGTGAAAACAATCAAGAAAAATCATCGGAAGGAAAAGTTTTAACAAATGGAAAGAAATAGAGATGCTGGTTTGTCTTGGCATAAACATGGAATTTTTAAGTAGTTTAGTGTTGTTGAATTGCAAAGAATACATGTGAAAGGTGAAAAGGACACTAAAGTGACACTAAATCATGGAATGTTTTGGTCATATGAAATATTGTGTATTTGTCTTTCAGGAAATGAGGAATATGTGCAAATATTTGAATAGAGACTGATACAATTGGAATAAGTGCTAAAGTATCAAACTGTTAAAACTATATGATGTAGCTGTAAATATATAGGATATTGTGAGAGTTTAAAACAAGGAGTTGAAAACAGTAAGAAGTTACCAAAATATTCAAAGTTAAAAATATAAATTCAAATGTAAAGTGTGTGAAAATTAATGAAGATCACCCAAATGAAAGGAGAGGCTATTTATTTAGAGCTTGGTATAGCAAGAGAGTCAACCATTATCACTTGCATTTGGCAGACACTCAAGATAGGTAACAAATAAGAAAGGTTTATAGTGCAAAAATGAAGGCTGCAGGTTTGTTCTAATTAGAAGTTGTTGGCATGGGGAGACTGGAGGCACACTAATAAGAAATGGGGGGTCCTATGTGATTGTATTGAAGAATTTTGGCTTTCTCTGGTTGGTCCTGAATTGGAAACAGGGACAACAGTAGGAAAGTTGACAGATCCTGACCCTTCTTGGCTGGTTGCTAGAAGTTTTAGTTTGGCTTCCTGGGCTGGTTGCTGAGGAAGTTGCCAATTAGCTTTTGGATTGGTTAGTACAGAGTGATTGGTCAGAGTTCTATTGTTATATGTGGTCTGTATATTTTTTCTTTTTGCATATCCATCCTTTCAAGTGGGTAAATATATATGTAGACTGCCTAATTACATGACTTGACCAGTGATTATATATGACTTTAAGGAAGGACATCCAGAAGAGCAGGGGAACAGTTTCAGGAGTAGAAGAGATATTTATTTAATGCTACTTATCAGTCCCTTGGTTAAGATTTGTTATATCCTCACCTCTTAATCCTTACCTTAAGTCAGAAGATAAGTATATATGGCCAAAGAAGGCTAATCCCAGCTTAAGGGAACTCATGGAAGTGATTCAGAGATAATTAGTTTCTGACCATACATTTAAAACCTAAAATTTTTAAAATATATATATTATTTTGAAAATAAAGTTCAACTTCTGACACTTTTAAAGTTCAATTTTTTGGCACTGCCTTCAGGAAATTAGTACTTGAAAATCAGGTTCAAGGTAACTTAAAAAATAAGTTTGAGGAGACTTAAAAGGATGATGATAAAATTTATTTCTTTGCATTTCTTTTCTTTTACTTTAAAAAAATCTTTAGCACCACCAGACCAGCTTTGCAACAAATGCTAAAGGAACTTCTCTAAGCACAAAAAAAGGCCACTACTAGAAATAAGAAAATTATGAATGGAAAAGCTGATAAAGGCAAGCATAAAGTAAAGGTAGGAAAACATCTGCACACAAATATGATATTAAAACTAGCAATTGTGAGAAAAGGAGAGCACAAATGCAGGATATTGGAAATGCATTTAAAATTAAAAGACCAGCAACTTAAACAATCTTTTTTATATATAGACTTTTACATCAAATCCTCATGATAATCTCAAACCAAAAATCTAAAATAGATAAGCACACAAAAGAGAAAAAGGAATCCAAACACAACACTAAAGTTAGTCATCAAATCACAAGAGAAGAGAACAAAAGAAGAAAGGAAGTAAAGAGACCTACAAAAACAAACCCCAAACAATTAAGAAAATGGCAATAGGAACATACACATGGATAATTACCTTAAATGTAAATGGATTAAATGCTCCAACCAAAAGACACAGACTCGCTTATTGGATACAAAAACAAGTTTTTTATATATGCTGTCTACAAGACACCCACTTCAGATCTCGGGATACATACAGACTAAAAGTGAGGGGGTGGAAAAGGCATTCCATACAAATGGAAATCAAAAGAAGCTGGAGTAGCAATACCCATATCAAACAAAATAGACTTTAAAATAAAGACTCTTATAAGAGACAAAGATGGACACTACATAATCATCAAGGGAACAATCCAAGAATAAGATATAACAATTGTAAATATATATGCACCCAACACAGGAACACCTCAATATATAAGGCAAATGCTAACAGCCATAAAAGGGGAAATCAACAGTAACACAATAGTAGTGGGGAACTTTAACACCCCACTTACGCCAATGGACAGATCATACAGACAGAAAATTAATAAGGAAACACAGGATTTAATGACACATTAGACCAGATAGAATTAATTGATATTTATAGAGCATTCCATCCAAAGGCAACAGAATACACATTAATCTCAAGTGCACATGGAACATTCTCCAAGATTGACCACAAGCTAGGCCACAAAGTGAGCCTTGATAAATTTAAGATGATTTAAATCATATCAAGCATCTTTTCTGACCACAATGCTGTGAGATTGGAAATTAACTACAGGAAAAAAAAACTGTAAAAAACATAAATACATGGAGGCTAAACAATATGCTACTAAACAAAAAATGGATCATGGAAGAAATCAGGAGGAAATTTAAAAATACCTAGAGACAAATGAAAATGAAAGCAGTGACCCAAAATGTATGGGAAGCAACAGAAGTGGTTCTAAAAGGAAAGTTTATAGCACTACAATCATACCTCAAGAAACAAGAAAAATCTCAAATAAACAACCTTAGCTTATACATAAAAATACTAGAGAAAGGAGAACAAACAAAACCCAAAGTTAGAAGGAAAGAAATCATAAAATAAGAGGATAAATAAATGAAAGAGAGAAGAAAACAATAAAAAAGTACAATGAAAATAAAAGCTTGATCTTTAAAAAGATAAACAAAATGGATAAACCTTTAGCCAGACTCATCAAGAAAAAAAGGGAGAGGGTGCAAATCAATAAAATTAGAAATAAAATATGGACACCACAGAAATACAAAGGATATAAGAGATTACAACAAGCAACCATATGCCAGTAAAATGGATAACTTGGAAGAAATGGACAAATTTTTTAGAAAGGTACACTCTCCCAAGACTGAACCAAGAGGAAATAGAATATATAATAGAATATATAACCAGACCAATAACAAGTACTGAAATTGAAACTGTGATTTAAAACCAACAACAAAAAAATCAGGACCAGATTGTTTCACACGTGAATTCTATTGAACATTTAGAGAAGAATTAACACCTATACTTCTGAAATTATTCCAAAAAATTGTAGAGGAAGGAAACTCCCAAACTCATTCAATGAGGGCACCATCACCCTGGTACCAAAACCAAAGATACCACAAAAAAAGAAAATTACAGGCCCATGTCACTGATGAACATAGACACAAAAAATCCTCAACAAAATTCTAGCAAACCAAATCCAAAAATACATTAAAAGTGTCATATACCATGATCAAATCGGATTTATCCAAGGGATGCAAGGACTTTTCAATACATGCAGATCAATCAATGTGGCACACCACATTAACAGATTGAAGAATAAAAACCGTATGATCATCTGAATAGATACAGAAAAACCTTTTAACAAAAGTCAACACCCACTTATGATAAAAACTCTACAGAAAGTGGGCATAGAGGGAACATACCTCAACATAATAAAGGCCATATATGACAAACGTGCAGCTAACATTATACTCAACCATGAAAAAATGAAAGCATTTCCTCTAAGATCAGGAACAAAACAAGGATGTTCACTCACTCCACTTTTATTCAACATAGTTTTGGACGTCTTTAGCCACAGCAATCAGAGAAGAAAAAGAAATAAAAGGAATCCAAATTGGAAAGGAAGAAGCAAAACTGTCACTGTTTGCAGATGACATAATACTATACATAAAAACTACTAAAGATACCACCAGAAAACTACTAGAGCTTACCAATGAATTCAGTAAATTTGCAGGATACAAAATTAATACACAGAAATCTATTTCACTTTTATTTGTTAGCAGCAAAAGATCAGAAAGAGAAATTAAAGAAAGAAGCCCATTTACCATCACATCCAAAATAATAAAATACCTAGGAATAAACCTACCTAAGAAGACTAAATACCTGTTCTCTAAAAACTATACAACTCTGATGAAAGGAATAGAAGATGAGACAAATAGATAGAGGCACATGAAACGATTCTCAACATCACTAATTATTAGAGAAATACAAACCAAAACTACAATGAGATATCACCTCACACCACTCAGAATGACCATCATCAAAAAATCTATAAACCATAAATGCTGGAGAGGGTGTGGAGAAAAGGGAGCCCTCCTGCACTGTTGGTGGGAATGTAAATTGGTACAGCCACTATGGAGCACAGTATGGAGGTTCCTTAAAAATCTAATTATAGAGTTACCATATGATTCAGCAATCCCACTTCTGGGCATATATCCTGGGAACAACGTGGTTCAAAATGATACATGCACGCCCATGTTCATTGCAGCACTCTTACAATAGCCAAGACATTGAAACAACATAAATGTCCATTGGCAGATGAATGGATAAGAAGATGTGGTACATATATACAATGCAATGTTAACCAGCCATTAAAAAGAATGAAATAATTCCATTTGCAGCAACCTGGATAGCCCTGCAGACTATCATACTCTGTGAAGTAAGTCAGACAGAGAAAGAAAAATATCATATGATATCACTTATATGTGGAATATAAAAATATATACAAATGAATTTAGGTACCAAACAGAAACAGACACACAGACTTTGAGAAGAAGCTTATGGTTACCGAGGGGAAGGGTTTGGGAGAGGGATAGATTGGGAATCTGGGGTTGACACATACACACTGCTATATTTAAAATAGATAATCAGCAAGGACCTACTGTATAGCACAGGAAACTCTGTTCATTATTCTGTAATAACATAAATGAGAAAATAATTTGAAAAATAAGACATATATGTGTATGTATAACTGAATCACTTTGCTGTACACTTGAAACTAACACAACATTGTTAATCAACTATGCTTCAATATGAAATAAAAATTAAAAAAACAATCTTTGGACTTTTAAATAATAGTGCTTAGGGGAATGTACAGTGCTCCACTCTTTGTAAAATAGTATTCTTCATTCCCTGAGCTTAAATTATAATGAGACTAGGCAAGAAAGAAAAATGAGCTAGATGCCCTTTGATCAACTGGTAGACCTTTCTTTACTGCACGAGTAATTGTTCACAGTGTCAACGGACTTACACATTATATTGACTACTGGGGAAATTTCCTAGATATGCTTACTAAATGATCTTAGAAATGAATTAACCCAGCTAAATTTTGGAGAAAACTTCAAATATAGTGGGAGCCTTTTGTTGCTGTTTTTGTTGGTTTGTTTTATGGGGATATTTAATACTCATCTTTTTTTGATCATCAATTTCTGAATGTATAACTGAGCTGCTTCCCACAGCTTAGTCAACAAGACAACATGTTTTGGAAAACCTAAAATATACAGTGTATTAAGGTCAAGATCCAAAGGAGTATAAAGCAGAGTTCTTGCCCTTGAGATGCATATAGAATGAAGTAGGGGGTGGGGCAGTTAGCTGGACATAGAATTTTCTATATATATGTAGGAAAGCACCAACAATAATACAGTAAAAAACAAAAATACCAATTAACCAGTACAGAAAATCTGTCTTGGATTTCATAAGATATAAAGATAACACTGAACATTGTGTTCACTAAAGTCATGGGAAAAGAAATAAAAGTCTTTTCTATGTTTGGAAATCTGGACAGAAAGTACTGGATTTCCTCTTATAAAATTTAATGGCATTATTTTGTTTAGTCCAGAAGTGGAAAATATATATTGAATATTTTTTGAAGAAAGGTATGTATTGAATAATAATTTTCACCCAGCATTGGACCTGGCACATTATATACCCTTTTTTTATTTTAATCCTTACCACAAACCTGAAGAGTAGGTAATATTAGACACGTTGTTCAAATGAGAAACCGAATCTTGAGAACACACTTTTCAGGTCTTTAAAACAATGCTGATTTCTCCAAAAGTAAGAAACTGCATAAGGTCCCAGGAGTTCCCTTATTGGAGAGGCATACATCTAGAATAAGTTTGGCCATAGAAAAGGAAGGTAAGTTTCTTTAGGGACCCCATTTCACAATACAGTGTGACAGGAGGGACTAGGCAGGAGAAGAAAACACCCCACTCCATTCTGGAAAGTTAAGTCATTTTATACATATATTTTTTAAAGTTCTGGAGTAGAAACAATGTTAGAAGAAAAAAACTACTATTTTTGTAGCTATTGAAAAAAGAACTGAACAGTGTAAAGTATCTTTAAAGTATTCATTGTTGAACAAGAAACTTAACACAGAAGCCAGTCCTGGATGTCATGTACTAGTCTAAACATCAGGAATATCATATTGAACAAGGAGTGAGCTGGAGAAGCATGCATTCTAGTAGGGAGACTGACCAATAAACAGATAAATAAATAAATATATAATTTAAGATTATGAAGTAAGATACACCAAGGGATGAAGAAGGACATTCCACTAAAGCAGTTGTCACACCATATATTTTTATCAATTCAGGCTTACTGATATTTAATTTATATCTGTGAAAATTGTGTGTGTGTGTGGTTTGAAAAATGCATCCAGCTCCATAAGGTTTGAGAAATGCAATCAGTTGTATAACAACCAACATAATTAAAATATAAAATATTTCCAATACCCACCAAAATTACCCGATTCCCCTTTGTAGTCAGACCCCTTCATCCCACACCCAGTCCCTGGCAACTGATGATCTGATATCTGTTCCTATACCTTGCATTTTCCAAAATAACATGTTAATGGAAACACTGTAACTTTTTGGGTTCTCGCCTCATTTCTTTAGCATTTTTGGACTTAATTCATAATGGAGGATACATCAATAGTTAGTTCTGGGCTTCCCTGGTGGCGCAGTGGTTGAGAGACCACCTGCCGATGCAGGGGACACGGGTTTGTGCCCCGGTCTGGGAAGATCCCACATGCCGCAGAGCAGCTGGGCGCCTGAGCCATGGCTGCTGAGCCTGCGCGTCCAGAGCCTGTGCTCCACAACGGGAGAGGCCAAAACAGTGAGAGGCCTGTGTACGCAAAAAAAAAAAAAAAAGTTAGTTCCATTTTTATTATTAAATATATTTCGAATTCTCCCAGCAGTGTGTGGGAGTTCAGTTGTGTCACATCCTTCCCAAAACTTTGTACAGCCTGTTTAATTTTGTTTAAATTCTAGCCTTTCCAGTATATGTGCAGTGAAATCTCATTGCGATTTTAATTTGCTCATCCCTAATGACTACTGAGGCTGAAAATTATTTCCATGTGTTTATTTGCCATTTCTCTTTCCTTGGTGAAGTGTTTGTTCACATTTTTTAAAACATCTTTATTGGAGTACAATTGCTTTAAAGTTTCTGCTTTAAAACAAAGTGAATCCGCTATACATATACATATATCCCCGTATCTCCTCCCTCCTGTGTCTCCCTCCCACCCTCCCTAACCCACACCTCTACGTGGTCACAAAACATGGAGCTGATCTCCCTGTGCTATGCGGCTGCTTCCCACTAGTTATCTATTTTATATATGGTAGTATATATAAGTCCATGCCACTCTCTCACTTCATCCCAGCTTAACATTTCGCTCCCTGTGTCCTCAAGTCCATTCTGTATGTCTGTGTCTTTGTTCCTGCCCTGACCCTAGGTTCTCCATTAACATTTTTATTTTTTAGATTCCATATACATGTGTTTGTGTCCAGTATTTGATTTTCTCTTTCTGACTTACTCCACTCTGTATGACAGCCTCTAGATCCATCCACCTCACTACAAATAACTCAATTTCATTTCTTTTTATGGCTGAGTAATATTCCATTGTATATATGTGCCACATCTTCTTTATCCATTCATCTGTCAATGGACACAGGTTGCTTTCAAGTCCTGATTATTGTAAAGAGAGCTGCAATGAACACTGTGGTACATGATTCTTTTTGAATTATGGTTTTCTCAGTGTATATGTTAGTAGTGGGATTGCTGGGTTGTATGGTAGTTCTCTTTTTAGTTTTTTAAGGAACTTCCATACTGTTCTCCACAGCAGCTGTATCTATTTACATTCACACCAACAGTGCAAGAGGGCTCCCTTTTCTCCACACCCTCTCCAGCATTTATTATTTGTAAATTTTTTGATGATGGCCATTCTGACTGGTGTGAGGTGATACCTCATTGCAGTTTTGATTTGCATTTCTCTAATGCTTAGTGATGTTGAGCATTCTTTCATGTGTTTGTTGGCAATCTGTATATCTTCTTTGGAGAAATGTCTATTTAGGTGTTCTGCCCATTCTTTTTTCTTTTTGTTTTTTTTTTTTTTTGCAGTACGTGGGCCTCTCACTGTTGTGGCCTCTCCCGTTGCAGGGCACAGGCTCCGGATGTGCAGGCTTAGCAGCCATGGCTCACGGGCCCAGCCACTCCGCAGCATGTGGGATCTTCCAGGACCAGGTCATGAACCCGTGTCCCCTGCATCGGCATGTGGACTCTCAACCACTGTGCCACCAGGGAAGCCCTGACCATTTTTTGATTGGTTTTTTTAGTTTTTTTGTTTTGTTTTGTTTTGTTTTAAATTGAGCTGCATGAGCCACTTGTAAATTTTGGAGATTAATCCTTTGTCAGTTGCTTCATTTGCAAATATTTTTACACATTCCGAAGGTTGTCTTTTCACCTTCTTTATGGTTTCCTTTGTTGTGCAAAAGCTTTTAAGTTTCATTAAGTCCATTTGTTTATTTTTGTTTTTATTTCCATTTCTCTAGGAGGTGGGTCAAAAAGGGTCTTGATGTGATTATGTCAAAAAGTGTCTGCCTATGCTTTCCTCTGAGAGTTTAATAGTTTTTGGCCTTACATATAGGTCTTTAATCCATTTTGAGTTTGCTTTTGTGTATGGTGTTAGGGAGTGTTCTAATTTCATTCTTTTATATGTAGCTGTCCAGTTTTCCCAGCACCACATATTGAAGAGGTTGTCTTTTTTCCATTGTATATCCTTGCCTCCTTTGTCAAAAATAAGGTGACCATATATGTGTGGGTTTATCTCTGGGCTTTCTATCCTGTTCCATTGATCTATATTTCTGTTTTTGTGTCAGTACCATACTACCTTGATTACTGTAGCTCTGTAGTATAGTCTGAGGTCTGAGAGCCTGATTCCTCCAGCTGCATTTTCCTTTCCAAGATTGCTTTGGCTATTCAGGGTCTTTTGTGTTTCTGTACAAATTGTGACATTTTTTGTTCTAGTTTTGTGGAAAATGCCATTGGTAGTTTGACAGGGATTGCATTGAATCTGTAGATAGCTTTGGGCAGTATAGTCATTTTCACAATGTTTATTCTTCCAATCCAAGAACATGGTATATCCTCCCATCTGTTTGTATCATCTTTAATTTTTTTCATCAGTGTCTTATAATTTTCTGCATACAGGACTTTCCTCTCCTTAGGTAGGTTTATTCCTAGGCATTTTGTTCTTTTTGTTGCAATGGTAAGTGGGAGTGTTTCCTTAATTTCTCTTTCAGATTTTTCATCATTAGTGTATAGGAATGCAAGAGGTTTCTGTGCATTAATTTTGTATCCTACTACTTTAAAAATTCATTCATTAGCTCCAGTAGTTTTATAGTAGCAACTTTAGGATTCTCTCTGTATAGTATCATGCACCTGCAAACAGTGACAGCTTAATTCTTCTTTTCTGATTTGGATTCCCTTTATTTATTTTTCTTCTCTGATGACTGTGGCAAAAACTTCCAAAACTATGTTGAATAATAGAGCTGAGAGTGGGAAACCTTGTCTTCTTCTTCATCTTAGTAGGAAATGGTTTCAGTGTTTTACCATTGAGAATGATTTGGCTGTGGGTTTGTCATATATGGCCTTTAGGATGTTGAGGTAAGTTCTCTCTGTGCCTACTTTCTGAAGAGCTTTTATGATTAATGGGTGTTGAATTTTGTTAAAAGTTTTTCTGTATGTATTGAAAGGATTATATGGTTTTTATGCTTCAATTTGTTAATAAGGTGTGTCACATTGCTTGATTTGCGTATTTTGAAGAATCCTTGCATTCCTGGGATAAACCCCTCTTGATCATGGTGCATGATCCTTTTAATGTGCTGTTGGATTCTGTTTGCTAGTATTTTGTTGAGGATTTTTGCATCTATGTTCATTATTGATATTGGCCTGTAGTTTTCTTTCTCTGTGACATCTTTTCTGGTTTTGGTATCTGTGTGATGGTGGCCTCATAGAATGAGTTTGGTGGTGTTCCTCCCTCTGCCATATTTTGAAAGAGTTTGAGAAGGTTAGGTGTTAGCTCTTCTCTATATTATTAATAGAATTCCCTTGTGAAGCCATCTGGCCCTGGTTTTTTGTTGTTGTTGTTGGAAGGTATTTAATCACAGTCTCAATTTCAGTGCTGTGATTGGTCTGTTTATATTTGCTATTTCTTCCTGGTTCAGTCTCAGAAGGTTGTGCTTTTCTAAAAATTTTTTCATTTGTTCAAGTTTGTCATTTTATTGGCATATAATTGCTTTTAGTAATCTCTCATGATCCTTTTTATTTCTGCAGTGTCAGTTGTTACTTCTCCTTTTTCATTTCTAATTCTATGGATATGAGTCTTCTCCCTTTTTTCCTTGAAGAGTCTGGCTAATGGTTTATCAATTTTGTTTATCTTTTCAAAGAACCAGCTTTTGGTTTTATTGATCTTTGTTATTGTTTCCTTCCTTTATTTTTCATTTATTTCTGATCTGATTTTTATGATTTCTTTCCTTCTGCTAACTTTTTTTTGTTATTGTTCTTCTTTCTCTAATTGCTTTAGTTGTAAGGTTAGGTTGTTTATTTGAGATTTTTCTTGTTTCTTCAGGTAGGATTGTATTGCTATAAACTTCCCTCTTAAAACTGCTTTTGCTGCATCTCATAGGTTTTGGGTCATCGTGCTTTCATTGTCATTTGTTTCTAGGTATGTTTTGATTTCCTCTTTGAGTTCCTCAGTGATCTCTTGGTTATTAAGTAATGTATTGTTTAGCCTCCATGTGTTTTTATTTTTTACAGATATTTCCCTGTAATTGATATCTAGTCTCATAGTGTTGTGGTCAGAAAAGGTACTTGATATGATTTCAATTTTCTTAAATTTACCAAGGCTTGATTTGTGACCCAAGATATGATTTATCCTGGATAATGTTCCATGAGCACTTGAGAAAAAAGTGTATTCTGTTGCTTTTGGATGGAATGTCCTACAAATATTAATTAAGTCCATCTTGTTTAATGAATCATTTAAAGCTTGTGTTTCCTTCTTTATTTTCATTTTGGATGATCTGTCCATTGGTGAAAGTGGGTGTTACAGTCCCATACTATGATTGTGTTACTGTTGATTTCCCCTTTTATGGCTGTTAGCATTCACCTTATGTATTGAGGTGTTCCTATGTTGGGTGCATAATGATTAACAATTGTTATATCTTCATCTTGGATTGATTCCTTCATCATTATTTAGTGTCCTTCTTTGTCTGTTTTTAATCAAGTTTATTTTAAAGTCTATTTTGGCTGATATGGGAATTGAAATTCTAGCTTTCTTTTGATTTCCCTTTGCATGGAATATCTTTTTCCATCCCCTCACTTGCAGTCTTTATGTGTCCCTAGGTCTGAAGTGGGTCTCCTGTAGACAGCATATATATTGGTGTTGTTTTATATCCATTCAACCAGTCTATGTCTTTTGGTGGGAGCCTTGAATCCATTTACATTTAAGGTAATTATTGATATGTATGTCCCTATTACCATTATCCTAATTGTTTTGGGTTTTTTATTGTAGGTCTTTTTCTTCTCTTGTGCTTCCTGCCTAGAGAAGTTCTTTGAGCATTTGTTGTAAAGCTGATATGCTGGTGCCAAATTCTCCTAGCTTTTGCTTGTCTGTAAAGGTTTTGATTTTTCCATTGAATTTGAATGAGATCCTTTCTGGGTAGAGTAATCTTGGTTGTAGGCTTTTCCTTTTCATCACTTTAAATATGTCCTGCTACACCCTTCTGACTTGCAGAGTTTCTGCTGAAAGATCAGCTGTTAACCTTATGGTGATTCCCTTGTATGTTATTTGTTGTTTTTCCCTTGCTGCTTTTAATACTTTTTTCTTTGTACCTAATTTTTGATAGTTTGATTAATATGTGTCTTGGCGTGTTTCTCCTTGGATTTATCTTGGATGGGACTCTTTGTGCTTCCTGGACTTGATTAACTATTTCCTTTCCTATATTAGGGAACTTTTCAACTATAATCTCTTCAAATATTTTCTCAGTCCTTTCCTTTTTCTCTTCCTCTTCTGGAACCCCTATAATTCACATGTTGGTGCATTTAATGTTGTCTCTGGGGTCTCTGAGACTGTCCTTAATTCTTTTCATTTGTTTTTTCTTTATTCTGCTCTGCAATAGTTATTTCCACTATTTTATCTTTCAGGTCACTTATCTGTTCTTCTGCCTCAGTTATTCTGTTATTGATTCCATCTAGATAATTTTTAATTTAATTAATTGTGTTGTTCATCATTGTTTGTTTGCTGTTTAGTTCTTCTAGGTCCTTGTTAAATGTTTCTTGTATTTACTCCATTCTATTTCCAAAATTTTGAATAATCTTTACTATCATTATTGTGAATTCTTTTTTCAGGTAGACTGCCTATTTCCTATTCATTTATTTGGTCTGGTGGGTTTTTGCCCTGCTCCTTCATGTGCTGTGTGGTTCTCTGTCTTCTCACTTTGCCTAACTTACTGTGTTTGGGGTCTCCTTTTTGTAGGCTGCTGGGATGCAGCTCCCATTGATTTTGGTGTCTGCCCTGTGTGGCTAAGATTAGTTCACTGGGTTGTGTAGGCTTCCTTGTGTAGGGGACTAGTGCCTGTGTTCTGGTGGATGAGTCTGGATCTTGTCTTTCTGGTGGGCAGAACCACGTCTGATGGTGTGTTTTGGGATGTCTGTGACCTTATTATGATTTTAGACAGTCTCTCTTCTAATGAGTGGCTTTGTGTTCCTGTCTTGCTAGTTGTTTGGCATAGGTTGTCCAGCACTGTAGCTTGCTTGTTGTTGAGTGGAGCTGGGTCTTAGCGTTGAGATTGAGATCTCTGGGAGAGCTTTCACCATTTGATATTATGTTGAGCTGGGAGTTCTCTGGTCATCCAATGTCCTGAACTTGGCTTTCCCACCTCTGAGGCACAGGCCTGACACCTGGCTGGAATACCAAGACCCTGTCAGCCACACGGCTGTGCCTTCCTTCTTTGTCATCCATCATCTTGTTACAGTGCCATCAGCAGGGAGAGCCCTGTTGCTAAGCTTGGTATCTGTGTCCTGGCCCCCTGCAGCCAGCCCCCACATTTTTTAAATCAATTTTTTATTGGGTTTTCTTCTTCTCATTGAATTTTAAGAGTTCTTGATATATACTGGACAAAAGTCCTTTTTCAAATATGTGTTTTGGAAATTTTCTCTCTCATTTGTGCCTTATCTATTTCTTTTCTTTTCTTTTTATTAAAGTATATTTGATTTACAAGAGTATATTTGTTTTAGGTGTGTAACATAACAATTCAACATTTTTATAGATTATACTTGTTTTGCCGAAAGCCTTCTTTTGGTTTTAAGTTTCATTAGATTCACTGGCAAATTAACCACTCATCTCACACAAACAAACAGCTTTAATCAATTCTTTAATGAAAGGTGATTTGACTTAATTTTAATATACAATCATTAGAAGGAAAGGAATAAGAATATTAGAGAAACATAACTGGGTATACATCACAGAATTCAGCAGACAGCTACTTCCAGATCCAAACACCAGCTGGGAAGTCCTGAGTGACAGCATTCTGGAACCCCATTTGGGAATGGTCCCAGGCAGTGCATCCAGCACATGGGTGAGACTTCCAAGTGGAGTTCTGGGGGCTTCCATTTATAATTCCAGGCTGCAAACTGATATCATTTTGCTTACAAAATGAATTTACTCTAACTCTCTGGATTCACTCTAACAATGCTTTTGGTTTTACCATGTGGGTCCCAAGATTTTCCAGACCCCAAGGGACTGGCCATGTCCCCAGGGCTCAAGAAATTCCAAGACTCACTCCCTTTCTTATCATAAGTGCCTTTGATTTGCTAGCAGCAAGTGTTAGGTGTGTAAGCAGGAGAGCAGTCCAGGCAGGGTCACAGGTCATTCAGAAGCCTGCTTCTGCCTCTGAAGCCTGAAAAAGACTACTTTATTAGTTTTCCCAAAAATACTCCATTTAAAGTTATTATAACATAATTGCTATTTTTCCCTCTGCTGTAAAATCTATCCTGTGATTATCTACCTTACACATGGTAGTTTGTATCTTTTAATTCCATACCCCTATCTTGAACCTCTCCCTTCCTTCTCCCCACAGGTAAGCAATATTTTGTTTTCTATATTAGTGAGTCTGTTTCTGTTTTGTTACATTCATTCCATTTATATTTTTGTATTCCTCACATAAATCATAGAATACATTGCCTGACTTATTTCACTAAGCATAATACTCTCTCTATATCCAATCATGTTGTTGAAAATGGAAGAATTTTATTTGTTTTTATAGCTGAGTAATATTTACTTGTATATATGTCACATCTTCTTTTTCCATTCATCTGTTGATGAACACTTATGTTGCTTCCATATCTTGGCTATTGTAAATAATGCCACTATGAACATCGGGATGCATGTATCTTTTCAAATTGCTGGTTTTGTTTTCTGTACATGTATTCCCAGGAGTGGAATTGCTGGATCATATGATAGTTATACTTTTAGTATTTTAAGGAATTTCCATACTGTTTTTTATGGTGGTTGCACCAATTTACATTCCCAGCAAGAATGCACAAAAATTCCCTTTTCACTGCATCCTCATCAACATTTGTTATTTGTGGTCTTTTTGATGAAATCCAATCCAACAGAGGCGAGGTAATATCTCATCAGGGTTTTGATTTACTTTTCTCTGATTATTAGTGAAGTTAAGCATCTTTTCATTGCCTGTTGGCCATCTGTATGTCTTCTTTGGAAAAATGTCTATTCAGGTCTTCTCATTTTTTAATCAGTTTTTTGTTGTTGTTGTTTTTATTGAGTTGTGTGAGGTGTTTATGTATTTTTGGATATTAACACATTATCAGTCAGATCATTGGCAAATATTTTCTCCCATTCAGTAGCTTGCTTCTCTTTTTATTTTGTCAACTTTTCTTTTAGTGTCAAAGCTTTTAATTTAACTAGGTTGCATTTATTTTTGCTTTTATTTATTTTGTCTTAGAAGACAAATGTAAAAAGGAAAAAATGGCTATGATTTATGTCAACAAGTGTTCTGCCTATGTTCTCTTCTAGGGGTTTTATGGTTTCAAGTCTTAAATTTAGGTCTTTAATCCATTTTGAGTTTACCCTTTTATGTAATTGTGAGAAACTGTTCTAATCTCATTCTTTTGCATGTATTATAGCTGTCCAGTTTCCAAACACCACTTATTGAAGAGACTGTCTTTTGTCCATTGTACATTCTTGCCACCTTTGTCAAAGATTAATTGATCTTCTTGATCATATTGCTAGACTCTCTACTCTGTTGCATTCACCTGTGTGTCTGTTTTTTGCCAGTACCATGCTGTTTTGATTACTGTAGCTTTGTAGAATATTGTGAAGTCAGGGAGTGTGCTATGTCTAGCTTTGTTTTTTCTCTCAAGATTCCTTGGGCAATTCAGAGTCTTTTTTGGTCCCATATAAATTTTCAGATAATTTTTCTAGTTCCGTGAAAAATATCAGGGGTATTTTGGCAGGGATTGCATTAAATTTGTAGATAGCTATGGGTAGCATGGACATTGAAAAAATATTAATTCTTCTATTCCAAGAATATGGGATAATTTTCCATTTCATTGTATCATTTTCAAATTTCTTCCTCAGTGTTTTATAGTTCTCAGAGTATAGGTCTTTCATCTACTTGGTTAAGTTTATTTCTAAGTATTTGTTAGTGTATAAAGAAGAAAAAGATTTCTTATCTTAATCTTGTATCCTGAAGTTTTACTGAATTCACGTATTAGTTCTAATAGTTTTTTTTGTGAAGACTTAGGGTTTTCCATATATAATATCATGTCATGTGTAAATAGTAACAGTATTATTGCTTTCCTTACAATTTGGATGCCTGTTGTTTCTTTATCTTTTCTGATTGCTGTGACTAGGACTTCCAATACTATGTTAAATAGAAGTGTCAAAATTGGGCATCCTTGTCTTGTGCTGGTTTTAGAGGAAAGGCTTTCATCTTTCTACTGTTGAGTATGATCTTAGCTGTGGTAGAGTCATAAATGACCTTTATTATGTTGAGATATGTTCCTTTAACACCAACTTTTTTGAGAGTTAAACATTCATATCATGAACGTATGTTGAACTTTGTCAAATAGTTTTTCCAAATCTATTGGTATATGTGATTTTTTTCTTCCTTTTGTTAATGTGGAGTATCACATTCATTGATTTGCAAATACCAAACTATCCTTGCATCTCTGGAAGTGAACTTGCTTGATTATGGTATATGATCCTTTTATTTATATTGTTGAATTCAGTTTGCTAACATTTTGCTAAGGATTTTTGTGTCTGTATTGGTCAGAGATGTGGGCCTGTAATTTTCTTTTCTTGTGGTGGCCTTGTTTAGTTTTGGTGTGAGGGAAATTGTGGCCTCATAGAATGGAGTTGAGAGTGTTCCATTTTCTTCAATTTTTTGGAATAGTGTAAGAAAGTAAGGTATAAGCTGTTCTTTATATGTTTGGTAGAATTTTCCTGTGAAGTTGTCTGGTTCTGGGCTTTTGTCTGATAGGAGGTTTTTGTTTTTGTTTTACACAAATTCAATTTCATCATTAGTGATCACTCTACTCAGATTGCCTATTTATTTCTTCCTGATTCAGTCTTGGCAGGTTGTATATTCCTAGAAATTTGTCCATTTCTTCTAGGTTGTCCAATTTGTTGGCATATAAATGTTTGTGTTATTCTCTTACAATATTTTTGTATCTCTCTGGTATCAGCTGTTATTTCTCCTTTTTCTTTTGTTTATTATATACAAATATATTAATATACAAATATATTATTTGTATATTTTGTTTATTAGAGTCATCTCTATTTTCTTCTTAATGACCTGTCTGAATGTTTATCAATTTATCAATTTTGTTTATCTTTTCAAATAAACCAGCTCTTAGTTTTATTGATCCTTTCTACAGTTTCCTTGGTCTCTATTTTTTAATTTACTTTATTTTTATTATCTTTACTATTTCTTTCCCTCTGCTGAATTTGGGCTTTGTTTGTTCCTCTTTTTCTAATTCCTTTAGATGAATGTTTAGATTGTTTCTTTGAGATTTTTCTTGTTTCTTGAGGTTTTCCTGTATAGCTATAATTTTCCTCTTAGAACTGCTTTTGCTGCATTCCATATATTTTGGAAAGTTGTGTTTCCATTTTCTTTTGTCTCGAGGTATTTTCTCATTTCCTCTCTGATTTTTTCATGAGTCTTTTTTTTTTAGTAGCATGTTGTTTATTCTCCACATGTTTGTGCTTTTCCAAAATATGTTCCTGTAATTGATTTCTAGCTTTATACTGTTGTGGTTGGGGAAAAAATGTTTGATATAATTTTTATCCTCTTAAATTTGTTGAGGTTTGTTTTGTGGCCTAGGCTGTGATTGCTCCTGGAGAATGTTCCACATGAACTTGAAAAGAATGTGTATTCTGCTGTTTGGAGTTGTAATGTCCTGTTGATAACTATTAAGTCCAGCCAGTCTACTGTGTTTTTTGAGACCACTGTAGCCTTATTGATTATCTGCCAGCTGTCCTTGGATGTAAATGTGGTGTTAAAGGTCCCTACTATTATTGTATTGTTGTCAATTTCTCCCTTCATATCTGTTAATATTTCCTTTATATATTTAGGTGTTCCTGTGTTGGGTGCTTATATGTTTACAAATGTAATATCCTCTTCTTGTATCACTGTCACTATAAAATGTCTTTCTTTGTTTTTTGGTGTAACCTTTCTTTTAAAATCTATTTTGTCTGATGTAAGTGTAGCTAGCTCCACTTTCTTGTCATTTTTATTTGCATAAAACCCTTTTCCATCCCCTCACTTTCAGTCTGTGTGTGTCTTTAGCTCAGAAGTGAATCTCTGGCAGACAACATTTTAAAGGGTCTTTTTGCTTTAATCCAATCAGGGACTTATGTCTTTTGATTGGAGCATTTATTCCATTATCATTTAAAGTAATTATTGATAGGTATGAATTTATCACCATTTTGTTACTTGTTTTCTGGTTGTTTTTGTAGTTCTTCTATGTTGTTTTCTTCTTTTTCTTTCTTACCTTGTAGTTTGGTGATTTTCTTTAGTGGTATTCCTGTGTTCCTTTCTTTAAAGTTTTTGAGTATCTATTGTAGGTTTTTGATTTTTGGTTACCATGGGATTCATACTTGTTGATCTATAACTACACTTATTTTAAACAGGTAGTCTTTTAGGTTCAAACACATTCTAAAAGTCTATATTTTTATACCCCTCTCCCTTAGTTTTGATGTTGTATTTTACATCTTCATGTTTATCCCTTTACTGATTGTTGTATTTATAGTTGATTTTACAATATTTTGTCCTTTAATCTTCATACTAGCTCATTTAAGAGGTTGATTCTCAACTTTACTAAATATTTTCCTTTAGTAGTGAAATTTTTCCTATCCTATAGATACTTACTCTTGTTATAGCTTTTACTTTTCCACTTAGATAAGAATCTATAACATTTCTTTTAGGGTAGGTTTAGTGTTGATGATCTCTTTTAGTTTTTGCTTGTCTGATATGTTATTTATATCTCTTTCAGTTCTAAATGATAATCTTGTTGCATAGAGTATCCTAAATCAAAGGTTTTTCTCTTTCAGCACTTTGAATATATCATGCCATTCCCTCTGGCTTGCAGTGTTTCTGCTGAAAAATCAACTGATATTCTAATGAGGGTTTCCTTGTATATGACTATTTTTCTCTTGCTGCCTTTAGAATTCTCTTTGTAACTTTTGATATCTTAATAATGATATGTCTTAGTGTGAGTCACTTTGGGTTCATTTTTTGTTTGTCTGTTTGTTTGAATGCTCTGTGCTTCCTGTACCTGGATATCTGTCTCCTTCTTCAGGTTTAGGAAGTTTCTATCCATAATATCATCAAATATATTTTATACCCCCCCTTCTCTTTCTCTTCTCCTACTGTGTCCCCTATAATGCAAATATTAGAAGTCTTGAACTTGTCCCAGAGACCCCTTAAACTGTTCTTTTTTTTTTTAATTTGTTTTTCTTTTTGTTTATCTGATTGGGTGAGTTTCTTTATTCTACCTTCCAGATCATTTATGCATTCTTCTGTATCACCTAGTCTGCTATTAATTCCTTCTAGTGTGTTTTTCATTTCAATTATTGTATTCTCCAGTTCTGACTGGTTATTTTGTTTGTTTGTTTTTACTAACACTTAGTTAAATTTCTCACTGTGTTCAGTTATTCTTATCTGTAATTCAGTTACCTTTCTTATTACTAATGCTTTGGATTACCTACCTGGTAAATTGTTTATTTCTACATTATTAGCTTTTTTTTTTTTTTAGACATTTTCTCTTGCTCTTTCCGTTGACACAAAATTCTATGTCTTCTCATTTTGCTTAACTTTTTCTGTCTCTATGAAATTAGGTGAAACAGCTTCCTATTGTGGTCTTGAAGAGGTGTCCTTGGCTGGGGCCATTCCTATACAGTCTGTGTATGTCCAGTGACTTAGTTGGGAGAGCAGAATTTGCTGTGAACACAAGTCATATCTTTCCTCAGGGTGTGCTGGCAGCTATTAACTTGGTAGAAGGTGTGGCTGAAAATGAAGGGACTAGAGCCAGAGCCAGGTGTGAGCAGGGGTTTCCCCTCTACTCTGTGGCCACCACCACCCTATTGGAGGCACAGTCATGTCCCAGGCTGCTGGAGCAGAAGCCCTGAGGTTCAGTCCACTGTCTCCAAGTGTTGCAACTGGCACCCTCACCCCAGAAGGGAGAAGTGCTGGAGCATGAGGGTCTGATGTGGGCACTCAGCATGGTTCTGGGAACAGGCTGTGATGGTCTGACCAGAGTCCTAGACCCAGATTGGTTCTGATGCATTGCCTGTGTAAGCACAAATAATGGTTGCCCCCACCCTGCTCAGAGGCCACTTCAGGCCTCAGTTGCCTCTCTATCTCACAGCCAAGCCCTTACCCCAGTGTGGAGCTACATTGCAAAGCAAGCAGGGCTAGAACCTTCACCCAGCTTAGGCTTGGGCTAGCACCTGGGTGGTCATGGGAAACCAGCCAGTCACTGGAGAAGTTTTTTATTCTCCCTCTTTGCCTTGCTTTGAGAAAAAGCAAGCATGCATGTGCTCTTCATGAGCAGAGTCCAGGCTTTCCACAGTGCTTCGGTTAGCCCCTCTGGCCCTCCAACCAGCCAAGATGCCTCATATTTCCTGTGTATGGCCCCAGGGCTGGGGATCCCACTATGTGGCTCAAACCACTCACTCCCCAGGAAGGATCTCCACTTGTGTAATAGCCCTTTTCCTCTGAGTCCCCTCCAAGGGGCATAGTTCAAGACCCAATTGTTTCTTTTACCTTTCTACCTGATTCCCTATGGATCTTTCTTACAGACTTGGAGTCTTTCTGCCTGTCCCCACTTAGTTTTCAGTGAGAATCTCTCTACATATAGATGTATTTTAGCTGTGTTCATGGAGGGATGTGAGTTCTATGTTCTCTTACTTCATCATCTTGATCTTCTTCTCTATCTTTTATTTTCTCAACAGATTCTTTTGAATATCATTTTAAAAATTTGATAAAGCTCTACACCACTTTTAAAATTTTACATTTCATATTTACTTTATGTCAAATTAAAAAAAAAAACACTTTGCCTGATCCAAATCTATAAAGATTCTCTACATGTTTTCTTCTAGACGTTTGTATTTTTAGGTTTTACATTTTGCTCTGTAATCCAATACCAATAAGTTTGTATGTGATAAGCAAAGCAAGATAGCTCAAGGTTCTGTCTTTTTACCTATATGAGTTTTTTTCCCATTTTTAAATTTTTTATTGTCTCAGCTCTAATATGATTTGGTGAAAAAATTATTTTATATTGAATCATCTTGGTGCTTTTACTGAAATCAATTAATCATATAACTGTGGGTCTCCTGCTGTACTCTCCATTCTGTTTCATTGATTGATATGCCTATATCACAGGTCAAAGAATACATTTTGATCAAATGCTCTGAGATTATGTATAAAAAATTAAATCTCTTGGCTGAAGTAGTTCTCATGGATGCCCATCCAATTTATTTTTAAGAAAATTGTAAAACTGGTAGGTATTCCCCAATTTTATTAAAAAAGTTTGAAAATAAAAAAAACAATTAAATCTATGTAGAGATAAACTTTTAAAAAGTTGAAAAAGTCAACCAAGAAATAAAAATTGACCTTGAGAATCTACTCTAGATAAAATATGATTCTAGGAAATGCAATGAACATACTATTCTATATTCTCAACAAAATTAACAACATTAAAAGAAGTAGTATTTCTCTCAGGAAGGAATTATAAGAAAAAGATCAAAAAAGAGAGAATAAACTAAATTTGTAATGTGAACTGGTAGTGATAGATAAAGAAATGATAAAAATATTTACAAATCTTACAAAGGACTTGTA
This sequence comes from Monodon monoceros, assembly GCF_005190385.1. Classification (NCBI taxonomy): domain Eukaryota; kingdom Metazoa; phylum Chordata; class Mammalia; order Artiodactyla; family Monodontidae; genus Monodon; species Monodon monoceros. The sequence continues at coordinate 2,384,179 of NW_021703786.1, read as the reverse complement.
TCAGGATACTTAATACATTCTCAATAATAATGTCAAATAGTCTAATACTGATAGGTTAAAAAATTTTAAATAAACTTTACCAAAGAAGATATGCAGGCTTCAGATAAGCATATGAATAGATGCTTGAAATCATTGCTCATTAGGAAAATGCAAACTAGCATCAAAATGGGATACACACCAATTAGAAAGGCTAAAATTTAAAAGGCTGATCATGCAAAGTTTTGGGGTATAAGCACAGTGACTAAATTTTATACACTGGTGCTGGAACTGTAAAATAGTACAAACTCTTTGGAAAACACTTTAGCAGTTTCTTAAGAAGTTAGACATACACTTACCACACAACACAGCCATTTCATTCTTTGGTATTTACATAAGATAAATAAAAGTGTATTCCAGAAATGTTTAGAGCAGCTTTATCTGAGATAGGAAAAATTTGGTAACAACCCAAATGTCCATTAACAAGTGAATGGAAAAACAAGCTATGGTATATACAAATGAATAAAATGCTACTTGAAAATAAGAAGGCATGAACCATTAGTAGGCACTATACCATGGATAAATCTTAAAATTATTATGATGAGACACAGTACATGATCAAGTGCATGATGTATTGTTTATTAGTATAAGGGCAAGAACATGCAAAGTAACCTATCATTACAGAAAGCTGGACAACTGATGACTGCAGAAAGAAAAAATTATGGAAGGAAGAGGTTGGAGAAAAGAATTGCAAAGTGACACAAGGAATTATTTAGGGGAGTTGTATATATTTATTATACTGATTATGGTGATAGTTTCCTGGGTGTATAAGTATGTCTATTGTCAAATTATACATTTTAATTATGTGTAATATATTGTATGCCTTAATAAACCTGTTACAACAAATAAGCACAAATGACACACGCACACACACACATATTCGAAAGACTTATTTAAGAAGGGAGAAACTGAAATTTGAAATTATAAAGTTAAAAGGATAGGAAATCCAGTAGAAAACAAATGATAAAGGGTATGAATAAGTAACTCGCAGAAAAGATATCCCAAGTGGCAAATATATGTATAGAAAGATTCTCAGCTTCACTGATAACCAGAGAGATGAAATTTGATATATCTCTCACCAGACTGGCAAAAATTGCAAAAGGAAATAATGGCAAATGATAATAAGGATGTAGGCAAAGAGGACTCTGCACTATTAGTGGGAGTTTTAACTGATGCAGGAATTTGGGAAAGCTGTTTTTAGTATTTATGGAAATTACAAACCATTAAATGTTTGTACAACTAATTATACAACCAGTATTTCAAATACCCTAGAAAAACTCTTCCACCAGTTCACTGGAAGAAACTAACTAGAGTCCTTAAAGTGACATGTTTTATAGTAGCAAAGACCAGAAACAGCTTAGGGTTACATGAAAAGGGGAATGAAAAGCAATGTGTGATATATTCTTATGGTAGAATAGTCCATGTTAGAAAAAAATAAATAAATAAAAAGAGATAAATCTCCCCAATAAACATAATGTTGAGGAAAACAATAAAATAAAATAATTCCAAAAGTAATCTATAGCAATATATCATTTATATAAATAAATAAAACTAACAAGAAACACAATCAGGGATCTGATTTTTTCAGGCATCTCTCTCTCTCTCTGTCTCTCTCTCTCTGTTAAGTGTCAGTTCAGATCTTCTAAGAGGCAGAAGCCAAGGTATTTATTGGTAAAATATATGTGAAATTTAAGAGAGGAATATGCAGGAGTCTTCAGGGAAAGCTGTCAGACTGATGCAAATCTGTTCCTGTGAAAGGTGAGGGGGATGAGAAATAGTGTGAGAATCTTCTTGGACCACAAACATATGGGGGAGTCCCCAGGCCAAAGGTGTAGCCATTACAGAAATCTCACATCAGGTGATAATGGTCCAGGTTTAATAGCCCTCTTTGTACTGTCACTGGAAGGAAAAATCTGGCTTGAGGTGAAGGTTATGACTGAGCTAAGAGGGTGGCAGCAGGAGGGTGTCAATCAGCCTTGCTCTCTCCAATAGAATTTCCTGGAGGGACATCTTGATGATGCACTTCCATGGTTACCACTCTGGACAGTAATATGAAGGATATAATTTAAATACATAGATACCTGTGCCTATTGGAAGCAAATGAAAAGAATAATAAAGAATCTAAAAAGTATTTTGTGTTTATTAGAAAAAACGCTGATAATAGAGTTCTATGCATTGAAGAGTATGACTTACTCCGTTTTGTGAACCTGAGCTTCTTTCAAAACAAGCCTGGAACTTGGTTAAAAATTGTCTGTTACATCACTTTGCAACAATTAAATTTTTTTAAAAAAAGCAGAAATTGTATAATATACAAAAATAAGTATAATCAAATCTTACAGGATAGAACTAGGGAGGTTGCATCAACATCCTCTAAGAAAGCTCAAGTGTCCCCTCAACCCCTTCAAGCACCCTCCCAACCCTTTCAAATATCCTTTCTCAATCAGGGTCAAGACTTATGACTGAAACATAGTATTTGAGCTTGAATTATACAAAGTAAAGAGGTTAAAACACTATTTTTCCAAGGTAAAGAGCTCTTTATGTCTCCCAATAGCGTCAATCTTTCTTTTACTGGCCTGTTAGAGATTTACACTTCTTCACAAACCTGGTATGGTGAAAGTGGTCAGGTTCTTTTATACATGGATACATGTATAAAAGGGTAATTAAAAACTGGGATGCTTAGAAGGGTAATTAAGAACTGAGATGGAGACCAGGGGAAGCGGCTGAACAGATTCATCTGTTTTGCTTCTAGTCCAGTGAAAATAACTTAATTAGTTGCACTAAGCAGGAAGCCAGTTAAGAATCTGTAGATAAAATTCTATAATTAGTTGAGGTTGTATCATCTTTGTCTAAAGACGTTCCAGTTTGAAGAACAAGTTATATATCACTTATCTCTTCATTTTACACAAGAACCTGTTGGTGTGCAATTAGAAATGGGAAGCTCTCTTTTGCATGCCTTTTTCGTGTCACTCACTGGTCTAAGGGTCCTAGGTGTAATTGTTCTTCCCCTCTGTTTCTACCAAAATTATGAGTGAACAATAACATTTGTACTTGTCAGATTTCTTAAATAAGTTGCAATCTGTTCTAGTATTGCTGAGGGAAGAGATTACTTCTCAAGTATATCTGAAACCAAGCTGAATTTATTACTTTCCAAGCAAAAAAAAAAACAAAAAACAAATTGTCTTTGCAGAACAAATCAAACTGCTAATCTTTGTAGACGTTTTGGGGAAGTACAACATTCAAGGACTGGCTGATTTTACAAAATAAGTAAGAGAGCAGAGGAAGTATGGCCTTTTGGGATTGTCTAACATTCAAAAGTAAGCATATTGAAGCAGAATTGTTAATGACTGATTGGTGCTGGTTAAACAGGCACTGTGTTTACTTGCTTAAGTCTTGGATTCAGGGCCAAACTTTTTCTACTTCCTTTCTTAAATTTGGAGAATACAACTTTTCTTTTTCTCACCATAAGTAAAACTTGAAAAATTGGACTATGTTTACATTAAAAACATCAGTTTATTAGACTACACTATTAGAGAACACAAAGACAAGCCACAGATTGATAAAACATATATTTTAACACATATATAAGTGACAAAATTTTCATATGCATCACTTACACACTAATCCATAAAAAAAGAACAGGCAACACAATAGGAAAGTGATATGAGCAGGCACTTTGAAAAACAAAATGAAATCCAAATGCCTCATAAAACTATGGAAATTGTTCAGTCTCATTAATTATCTGATAAATGTTCATTAAAATAACAGTTATACCACTACAAACTCATCAGAATATCTCATCAAAATCAAAAAAAGTCTGACAACACAAAATCACCACAAGGAAATAGATCAACAATATTCATGTATTGTTGGTGAGATAGGAAATTAATACATCCTCTTGGGAAATGTTTGGTTTATCTACTGTGGTTGAATATGTATATATGCTATGACCCAACCTTTCTATATGTACATACTCAATAGGTGTTCAAGTGTAATTAGAACAGAATACATATAATTTCATAGAAACTTTATATTCTTAACAAGCCACAAACTGAACAAAAGTATCCATCAGCAGTAGAATGGATAAAAAATGTATAAATAAATTGTAGTATAGTCATAAAATGGAATAATCTGCAATACCAAATATAAATGAACTGCAGCTGTATGCAATGCCATAGACGAATATCACAAATGTAATATTTAATAAAAGAAGCCACAACATAACATATACTTCAGGAAACCATTTATATAAAGTTTTAAAAAGGGCAGCTGCAATTATGATTAGAAATTAGAATACTGGTAGTGGGTAGTGATCAGTGAGAAACAGAAGAGGAGCCTCTTGGGTGCTGAAAATGTTCTATTTCCTAATTTGGGTGAGGGTTAGTAGGAAGTATTCACTTCTGATCATTTATTTCACTTCACACATAATGTGTGACACTTTTTCTTTGTCATACACATTAATATAAAATAATAAGAGAAAAAAAGAAACATGTTACACACAGTTAAATCGAATCTTTATATAGTTTTCATCAAGCTTGCCACCTAAATCCCACTCTGGAAACTGGATCCCAACATTCTTTATGCTCTCCCTCTTCCTTGCTTTGGAATATGAACATTTCATACATGCTAAGGTGTTTGCCCTCACTTTGACAATCTCCCCCACATACCCCATTCCAGAGACTAGAACTCAGTTCTTGGTCCCTTGGTAGGTGAACTTCTGAAAGCTGCTGAGAGATTTTTCTCAGGCTATTTTCCTATATCTTATTTAACAAAATATTGTCCATGTTCAATATTATCACCCTTTCTAGGCTTTGACCACTTGTTATCTATAATGCATATATATTTTCCCAGATACCAACCCTTTATCTGGATTACCATGTATGGAATACTATGTCTGCTGGATTCTCTTCTACTGATGAGCCTTTTTTCCATTTCTGTAACTGGATTTATGTTCTTATTATATGCCATTACAGCGACCAGTTGTGACTCTTGGGCACATCCCCTGAATGCATAACTGTAAATCATAATAAATATTTTTAATTCAACACTTGTACTTGAGGGACATGTTTGATTGCAAACACATCATCCAGCTATGATGGTTGGAACAGGACATGGCCTTTTAAGTCCTTTAAGACAGTAACTGGAAATTTGAAAGCATATTTGTTCACAAATTTAAAAATCACTTACCTATAAGTTTTGATAGTATTATATGAAAGTAGAGACACAAGTCATACTATATTAAAATAGACTATTAGACATATAATTTTTCCCAGATAACTTAAATGAAGAAAAGTTAAAGAGACTACTTCATATGGGAATTGCTGTGAATATTGAAGGTCTGTGAAACCAACTGTGAGAAGTTGATTTCTCCTGTAGGGCAAGAAATACAAGAGTAATAGTGTCAGAGAAATCAGTGAGAGCTGAGGCTGTGGAAGAGGTGTTAGATTCTATTCTTGATGGGGTCACTGATTGTCAAAGACAATATTTAGGAGAGAGAGGAAATATCCCAACCCCTCTCTCCTCCCTTTTTCTGATATGCTGTTGGTGACTTCCACTGGCCAAACGCCAGTAGAAGCCAGACTGTGAGGGAGTTCTGGTGATATGTTCACAATGTTCAATATCATTTTGCATAATGCAAGGCAGAGAAGGATGAAGAATGTTGTTGAGAGGCAGAGGTGAGAAATGGAAAACAAAAACAGGATGATTGTGTAAATCCAGCATTTTGTAACTATTAAATAATTAGAGGGCATATCTCCTTTTGTCAAAAATGTCAAACTAAGTTTGAAATAATATGGATTGAAATTTAAAAAGAAAATTATTCTGGAAGTTTAAGCTGATAAAAACAATTATGTTAACTGCTTGCAGTAAGCATTAAATAAGTGCTTACTATATGGTTGGCACTGTCCTAAGTGCTTTGCATATAGTATTCTAGTTGTATATTATTCCTCATTAAAAAAAAAACTATGGACTTAATACACAATTTTTAATCTCTCTTTTAGATAAGGAAAGTGAATCACAGATCAGTTACAGTAATTTGCCTAAATTCACACAGATTATAAAGCTTAAACTCTGTGGTCTGGTTTCAGAGTTGTGCTCTATACAATTAGACAACCTAAAATGGGGGGGAAATAGCATTGATTAAGCAATAATTTCTTTTAGCATTGCAAAGGGTACTATATATTTCCAATATAAAAAATATTTGAAAACACACCTCCTTAAGAGTTTTATTTCTCTATAACCTTTCCTTTCCTCCTTTTAGGCTAAGACTTGAGGTTTCTCACCCACAATGATGGTTATATTCAACAAACAACAAGGTGTGTAGTGTAGGTCAGAAGAAAAAAATCCTAGAGACATATATATTAATACAACACAAAAGTGAAACCCATATAAATTCCAAAAAGTGATATTGGGATGGTTGGTCATGCAGGAGAAGATCTTAAGAACAAGAGAAAAGGGCTAAGTTAATACCTACTTGGAACATTCAAGGCTACCAGGGGACAAATATGCAGTTTAACTGTCAAATTATTTTCAAAGTAAATGCTTAGTGTACTGATCTACTACACTTACCTCCAATGTAGATATTTATAGATTTGTAAAGATCAATTATCTATGCTTAATTCTATGTTCAAGAAACTCAAATCTAAGCTCAAAGTCTATATTTTTGGTGCAATGCAGTAATTAATCATTTAGTATTTATGCTTTAAAAACTTATTTGGCTTTATGTAGACAGAACAAATAGCCATGATTCAATTAACAGATAAATCTTAACTACCTCCCACAGAGAATTCAAGATTATTACTTGGGGTTGGTGGGGGGGAAGAAACAATATAAAAATCCAAGCTGTCAGGTAGTTGCATAATCTAAAGTCTTATTGTATTTTGCAAATTCTATGTGAGGTTAAGAGTAAATTGTCTTCATCAGCAGAAAAGAAAGGTGACATTTTAGTGACAAGTTCTCAATATTATGAAGTAAAGTAGGAAACCTAAGCATCCCCTAGGTGTTACTAGGAAACTCATTGCAGACTGTCAATCAATGTAATTGACATAAAGAGAAAATAAAATCTATTCTAATATAATGCTGGGAGTCAATGTTAATAAAACAGAGCAGAGAAGTCCAGAGAGTTTCTGAGATGTTCCAAATGCAAGCCCATTGAGAACTGAATTGTTCTTACAGTTCTTCATGCATAAGTCAGAATATGAAAGAGGCTTTCCTACAGGATTTTTGGAAGTAATTAGGAATGCTGATTCCGTTAAGAAGAAAGAACATTATATGGATTGATATGGGGAAAAATGATCATGTTATATTGTTAAGTGAACAAAAATGATGGTTTTGACCTTTATTCAAAATAAGATTGAGTTAAAACAGAAACAGCAATAACAACTTCAAGAAGCTCCAGGGTTTTCTTCAGCAGAAAGTTATATAGGTAGGCATCCCTTCCCAATTTCTGGAACTGTTCTTGTTTAGCCATTATTTTGGCAGTAGAGATGAACGTTTTCAATCATCTCTTCCTGAAAACATCAGTCTCCTGCCTTATGAGAAGCAGATACAAGTTCCTAGAATAAACGATGAAACACTTGCTTTTACATCACATTTAATGCTCATTTAGATGAGGAAAAAAATGGAAGAGAATCAGAAATTGTAAAACACTTAAAGTACTACATGAATATAAGGTGGTGCAATTACTGGTATTAGTTTTTGTTCAGTACCTTTTCTCCCCTGATTTTTCAGACATTTCTTGGGTTACTAAAGGCACCCTGTGGGCTTCTGGACTTGTTAAGCCATGGGATATGATTTTTTGGTACTCTTCTGGGACTATCTAACTTCTGACTAGCCACTTGCTCAGACCATCCCTCAGTTTTCTGTGATCCCAATACCATGCTTCTACTGGCCCCCTCGTGGCTTATTATGTTGCTGCCAAACTCTTGCCATCAGCTTCCCCAACAGACATATTTTTAATCTATGTTTTGAAGTTTCATTTGAATTCCATGTTTTGAAATCTGTATCTCCAATCTAGACCTCACTTCTGAGGTTTAGACTGAATATATTAAACTGTCTTCTAGAAGTTTTCATTTTATAATCTCATAGGCACCACAAATTTTTATGTAAAATTATAATTTTATGATGAAGAGTAAGTTATAGAGTTGGAATTGCTAGGTTGAGTCTTTACTATTGAATAGTTATGTGACAATGAAAAAAATATTTAATCTTTCTGTGATGTTTTCTCAGTTGTAAATGAGGTTAATTACAGTACCTCCTTCACAAGAGTATGGTGAGAATTAACTAATATTGCTTTGAAAATTGCCAGCACAGAGTAAGGTCTCAACCTCAATCGTTAGCCATCATCATTTACCTTTCAGTTTGTTGGAGTACATCATTAAAGTTTTGATTCAAAGGAAATTTTTATGTTTTTATTTATTTATTTATTTATTTTTGTGGTACACGGGGTCTCACTGTTGTGGCCTCTCCGTTGTGGAGCACAGGCTCTGGACGTGCAGGCTCAGCAGCCATGGCTCACGGGCCCAGCTGCTCTGCGGCATGTGGGATCTTCCCAGACCGGGGCACAAACCCATGTCCCCTGCATTGGCAGGCGGACTCTCAACCACTGTGCCACCAGGGAAGCCCTATATGTTTTATTTCCTGAGATATTGCATATGTTATTGTATCTACCAAATGCCACAGAGTTAAAGGAGAATTTGGCTATTTGGACATTTTACAACATTTTTCTGCCATTTCTTCTTGGAAGAAAAACCATGGAAAAGCAGTATGTGACCGATCCTGGTGGTCTAAGATTCATCTGGTTTTTCTCCCTCTGCAGAAGATGGAAAAGCTAGATATTTACTTTATTTCCTTTGCATTTACTCATTCTGGTAAATGGGTTATAAGGGAAAGTCTGCCTGAGGCTTTTAGGAAATATATCTCCTCTCTGATGAAAGGAGACAGGCAGTTTAAAAGAGCTCTCTCATCAACTTTCAACCCCTCCATAGTAGGTAGAATAATGATCCCCCAAAGTTGACCCTGTGCTAATCTCTGGAACTTATGAATATGTTACTCTAAATGACAAAAGGGATTCTGCAGATGTAATCAAAGGTATGCCTCTGATATGGATTATCCAGGAGGATCCAATCTACTCACAAGAGCCTTGAAAATCAGACAAACATTCCTAACTGTTGTCAGAGAGTGATGTGATGATAAAGAAGGGTCTTTAGGTATGATGTGAGAAGGAGTCATCCAGCCATTGTTGGTTTTGAAGATGGAGTAAGTGATCATGAACCAAAGAATGCAGGCAGCCTCTAGAAGCTAGAAAAGACAAATAAAATGATCCTCACGAACCTCCAGGAGGAACACAGCCCTGCCAATATTTTGATTTTAGCATAGTCAAATCGACGTCAGATTTCTGATCTAAAGAACTAAAAAATAATTTGTGTTGTTTAGATTACTAGATTTGTAATTATTTCTTATGGCAGCAATAAGATACTTATATACTTCCCCCTTCCTGCATAAGAACATGCATTTTATAGAACTGCATAAGAATATGATATCCACAGCTTTTCTGATATCAAAAGAATTGCAGAGATAAGAACCTGAAATAATGGATTTGCTAAGACAATCCTGAAATTGCTTAACTGCAATTGCCTTTTTCCTTATGGAAATAGTAAATATTTTTATGATCTCTGTTCTTATTGCCTTCTTGTTTGATATCTTACAGTTTATTGATTTTCTTGGGAGGTTTTTTTTTTACATTATTATTCCTCTTTTTTGATTATTAGGTTTTTATTTATATACAATAAATTTTTGTCAGAAGTATACAGCTTGAGACCAGAGGGCAGACAGCAGAAGCAAAAATTATAATCCTGCAGCCTGTGGAATGAAAACCACATTCATAGAAAGACAGACAAAATGAAAAGGCAGAGAACTTTGTATCACGTGAAGGAACAAAATAAAACCCCAGAAAAACAAGTAAATGAAGTGGAGATAGGCAACCCTCCAGAAAAAGAAATCAGAATAGTGATAGTGAAGAAGATCCAGGATCTCAGAAAAAGAATGGAGGCAAAGATCAAGAAGGTGCACAAATGTTCAACAAAGAAAGACCTTGAAGAAGTAAAGAAACAACAACTAGAAGAATTAAAGAACAACAAAAAAAACAGAGATAAACAATACAATAACTGAAATGAAAAATACACTACAAGCAATCAATAGCAGAATAACTAAGGCAGAAGAACGGATAAGTGACCTGGAAAATACAATGTTGGAATTCACTACTGTGGAACAGAATAAAGAAAAAGAGAATGAAAGGAAATGAAGACAGCCTAAGAAACCTCTGGGACAACATTAAACACAATAACATTCACATTATGGGGTTCCCAGAAGGAGAAGAGGGAGAGGAAGGACCCAAGAAAATATTTGAAGAGTTTATAGTTGAAAATTTCCCTAACATGGGAAAGGAAATAGTCACCCAAGTCCAGGAAGTGTAGAGAGTCCCAGGCAACATAAACCCAAGGAGAAACATGCCGAGACACATAGTAATCTAATTGACAAAAATTAAAGACAATGAAAAATTACTGAAAGCAACAAGGGAAAAATGACAAATAACATACAAGGGAACTCCCACAAGGTTAACAGCTGATTCCTCAACAGAAATTCTATAAACTAGAGGGAGTAGCATGACATATTTAAAGTGATGAAAGGAAAGACCCTACAACCAAGATTACACTACCCAGCAAGGATCTCATTCAGATTAGATGGAGAAATCAAAAGCTTTACAGACAAGCAAAGGCTAAGAGAATTCAGCACCACCAAACCAGCTCTATAACAAAGGCTAAAGGAACTTCTCTAAATGGGAAACAAAAGAGAAGAAAAGGAACTACAAAAACAAACCTATAACAATTAAGAAAATGGCAATAGAAACATACATATCGATAATTACCTTAAATGTAAATGGATTACGTGCTCCAACCAAAAGACACAGGTTCACTGAATGGATACAAAAACAAGACCCATATATATGTTGTCCACAGGAGACCCACTTCAGACCTAGGGACACCTACAGACTGAAAGTGAGGGGATGGATAAAGATACTTCATGCAAAAGGAAATCAAAGGAAAGCTGGAGTAGCAATACTCATATGAGATAAAATAGATTTTAAAATAAAGAATGTTACAAGAGACAAGAGAGGACACTACATAATGATCAAGGGATGAATCCAAGAAGAATATATAACAATTACAAATATGTATGTGCCAACCTAGGAGCACTTCAATATATAAGGCAACTGCTAACAGATGTAAAAGAGGAAAACAACAGTAGTACAATAATAGTGGAGGACGTTAACCCCTACTTACACCAATGGACATATCATCCAGAGAGAAAATTAATAAAGAAACAGAAGCTTTAAATGACACAATAGATCAGATAGATTTAGTTGATTTTTATAGGGCATTCCATCCCAAAACAGCAGATTACACTTTCTTCTCAAGTGCATAAGGAACATTCTCCAGGATAGATCACATCTTGGGTCACAAATCAAGCCTCAGTAAATTTAAAAAAATTGAAATCATATCAAACATCTTTTCCTACCACAATGCTATGAGATTAGAATTCAATTAGAGGGGGAAAATGTAAAAACACAAACACATGGAGGCTAAACAATACATTACTAAATAACCAAGATATCACTGAAGAAATCAAAAAATACCTAGAGACAAAAGACACTGAAAACACGACCATTTAAAACGTGTGGGATGAAGCAAAAGCTGTTCTAAGAGGGAAGCCTACCTCAGGAAACAAAGAAAATCTCAAATAAACAAGCAAAACTTACACCTAAAGCAACTAGAAGAAGAAGAACAAACAATGTTAGAAGAAGGAAAGAAATCATAAAGATCAGAGGAGAAATAAATGAAATAGAAACCAAGAAAACAAAAGCAAAAATCAATAAAACTAAAAGCTGGTTCTTTGAGAAGATAAAATTGATAAACCTGTAGCCAGACTCATCAAGAAAAAGAGGGAGAGGACTCAAATCAACAAAATTAGAAATGAAAAAGGAGAAGTTACAATGGACACTGCAGAAATCCAGAGCATCCTAAGAGACTACTACAAGCAATTCTATGCCAATAAAATGCACAATCTGGAAGAAATGGACAAATTCATTGAAAGGTATAAGCATCCAAGACTGAATCAGGAAGAAATATAAAATATGAACAGACCAATCACAAGTAATGAAATTGAAACTGTGATTAAAAATATTCCAACAAACAGAAGTCTAGGACCAGATGGCTTCACAGGTGAATTCTATCAAACATTTAGAGAAGAGCTAACACCCATCCTTCTCAAATACTTTCAAAAAATTTCAGAGGAAGGAACACTCCCAAACTCATTCTATGAGGCCACCATCACCCTGATACCAAAACCAGATGAAGATACTACAAAAAAGAAAATTACAGACCAACATCACTGATGAATATAGATACAAAAATTCTCAACAAAATACTAGCAAACAGAACCAAACAACACGTTAAAATGGTCATATGCAATGATCAAGTGGGATTTATCCCAGGGATGCAAGGATTCTTCAATATACACAAATCAATCAATGTGATACACTATATAAACAAATTGAATAATAAAAATAATATGATCCTCTCAATAGATGCAGAAAAAGCATTTGACCAAATTTAACACCAATTTATGATAAAAACACTCCAGAAAGTGAGCACAGAGGGAACCTACCTCAACATAATAAGGCCATATATGACAAACCCACCGCAAACATCATTCTCAATGGTGAAAAACTGAAAGCATTTCCTCTAAGATCAGGAACAAGACAAGGTTGCCCACTCTCACCACTATTATTCAACATAGTTTTGGAAGTCCTAGCCATGGCAATCAAAGAAGAAAAAGAAATAAAAGGAATCCAAATTGGAAAGGAAGAAGTAAAACTGTCACTGTTTGCAGATGACATGATACTATAGATAGAGAATCCTAAAGATGCCACCAGAAAACCAGAAGAGCTAAACATTTGTAAAATTGCAGGAAATAAAATTAATGCACAGAAATCTCTTGCATTCCTATACACTAACAACAAAAGATCAGAAAGAGAAATTAAGGAAACAATCCCATTTACCATTGCAACTAAAAGAATAAAATACCTAGGAATAAACCTACCTAAGGAGGTAAAAGACATGTACTCCAAAAACTATAAGACACTGATGAAAGAAATCAAAGATGACATAAACAGATGGAGAAATATACCATGTTCTTCGATTGGAAGAATCAATATTTTGAATATGACTATAGTACCCGAAGCAATCTACAGATTCAATGCAATCCCTATCAAATTACCAGTGGCATTTTTTACAGAACTAGAACAGAAAATCTTAAAATCTTTATGGAGACATAAAACCCCCCAAATAGCCAAAGTAGAATTGAGGGGGAAAAACAGAGCTGGAGGAATCAGACTCCCTGGCTTCAGACTATACTACAAAGCTACAATAATCAAGACAATAAGGAAAAGGCACAAAAACAGAAATATATAAATGGAACATGATAGAAAGCCCAGAAGTAAACCCACGCACCTGTGGTCAACTAATCTATGACAAAGGAGGCAATGATATACAATGGAGAAAAGACAGTTTCTTCAATTAGGGTCCTGGGAAAACTGAGCAGCTACATGTAAAAGAATGAAATTAGAACACTCCCTAACATCATATGCAAAAATAAACTCCAAATGGATTACAGACCTCTATGTAAGGCTAGATACTATAAAACTCTTAAAGAAAAACATAGGAAGAACACTCTGTGACATAAATCACATCAAGATATTTTTGGTCCACCTCCTAGAGTAATGGAAATAAATACAAAAGTAAACAAATAGGACCCTAATGAAACTTAAAAGCTTTTGCAAAGCAAAGGAAACTACAAACAAGACAGAAAGACAACCCTCCAAATGGAGAAAATATTTGCAAATTAATCAACAAAGGATTAATCTCCAAATTATATAAACAACACATGCAGCTCAATATTAAAAAACCAAACAACCCCATCAAAAAATGGGCAGAAGACCTAAATAGGCATTTCTTCAAAGAAGATATACAGATGGCCAAGAAGCACATGAAAAGCTGCTCAATATCACTAATTATGAGAGAAATGTGAATCAATACTACAATGAGTTATCACCTCACACCAGTTAGAATGGGTTTCATCAGAAAATCGACAACAAATGCTGGAGAAAGTGTGGAGGAAATGGAACCCTCTTGCACTGTTGGTGGGAATGTAAATTGATACAGCCACTATGGAGAACAGTACGGAGGTTCCTTAAAGAACTAAAAATAGAATTACCATATAACCGAGCAATCCCACTATTGGGAATATACCCTGAGAAAACCACAATTCAAAAAGACACATGCACCCCAATGTTCATTGCAACACAATTTACAATAGCCAGGTCATAGAAGCAACTTAATGTCCATCAACAGATGAGTGGATAAAGAAGATGTGGTACATATATGCAATGGAATATTACTCAGCCATAAAAAGGAGTGAAATTGGGTCATTTGTAGAGATGTGGATGGATCTAGAGACTGTCATACAGAGTGAAGTAAGTCAGGAAGAGAAAATCAAATATCATATATTAATGTGTATATGTGGAACCTAGAAAAATGGTACAGGTGAACAAGTTTGTAGGGCACAAATAGAGACACAAATGTAGAGAACAAATGTATGAACACCAAGGGGTAAAGTGGCAGGGGGGTAGTGGTGGTGGAATGAATTGGGAGATTGGGATTGACATATATACACTAATTTGTATAAAATAGATAACTAATAAGAACCTGCTGTATAAAAAATAAATAAAATTAAATTCAACAATTCAAGAAAATAAAAAAATATATACAGCTTGACATATTTTGGTAATTGTATATAATTGTGTAAACACTACCAAAATTAAGCTGTAGAAAAGTCCCTTTGTCCTTGAAAGTTTATACTAAAATCTCTTTCCTCTCCCAAGCCCAAAACACTGATCTACTTTCTGCCACGATAGTTTTATATTTTCTACAATTCCATGTAAGTTGATCCACACACACCCAGTGTTTTGTGTTTTTCTTTCAGGTAGCAAAATGTTTTTGAGATTTTCCATCCTATTTTCTGCATCAGTATTTTCTGCATGAGTAGCAATTCATTGCAGAAATAAACCACACTTTGCTTACCCATTCAGCAGTTGAAAAACGTTTATTTTTTTTTCCAATTTACAACAGTAATAAGTAATGTTGTAACGAACATTCACATCCACTTCTTTGTGTGAAAATATAATTTTATTTCTGTTGAGTGGCAATGCTTGGTCTTATGAAAAATGTGTGACGATTTTCATTAAGCACTTCCAAACATTTTTTCCAAAGTGAGTGTGCCATTTGCATTCTCACCAGCAATATATGAGTTCTAATTTTGCCACATCCTAGCCTGTTCTTGGCATTACTAGTCTTTTTCACTTTAGTAGCGTCCCATGTCATTTAATTTGCATTTCCTTGATGACTAGTGTTGTTGAGCATCTTTACATGGGCTCATTAATTATTTGTGTATCTGTATATCTTCTTTTGTGAAGTGTGTGTTTAAATGTTTTTGAATACACACATATATATTTTCAATCATAAGAGATTCATATATTGTGTACAATTGTTTTTATTGAAGTATAGTTAATTTACAATGTGGTATAAGTATCAAGTGTACAGCAAAGTAATTGTTTTATATATATATACACACACAGATATATATATATATATATATATATTCTTTTTCAGATTCTTTTCCATTATAGGTTATTACAAGATATTGAACATAATTCCCTGTGCTACACAGTAGGTACTTGTTTTTTACGTATTTTATATACAGTAGTATGAATTTGTTAATCCCCAAATCCTAATTTATTCTGTAGTTTTGATTTATGCTTTACAAGTTTTTCCAAGTCTATGGATTGTTTTTCTTTTTATTTTCTTAACTATGTTTTTAAGAGAAAATTGTTTAAACTTGATAAATCCAATTTCATCATTATTTTCTTTTGTTTCTGGGCTTTAGGTTTTGGTGTCCACAAATTGCCTAACCCAGTAACACAATATTTTACTCCACGTCATACCCATAAAAATATTTTAACTATTATTTTTCAATCATTTAAAGTTTACAGAAAAATTGTAAAGATACTGTAGAGAGTCAACATGATCATGATGCAGGAACCTAAATTAAGAAATTAGCATTGATATAACACTACTAAGCAAACTAAGGACTTTATTTAGATTTTATCAGTTTTTTTACTACATACTTTTTATCTATTCCAGTATCTAATTCGGGCTTAAATTTAGTTGTAATGGTTCCTTAGTCTGCTCCAATCTTAATGGTTTCTAATTCTTTCCTTTGTTTTCATTATTTTGGCATTTTTTTAACATCTTTATTGGAGTATAATTGCTTTACAATGGTGTATTAGTTTCTGCATTATAACAAAGTGAATCAGTTATACATATACATATATCCCCATATCTCTTCCCTATTGAATCTCCCTCCCTCCCAACCTCCCTATCCCACCCCTCTACGTGGCCACAAAGCAGCGAGCTGATCTCCCTTTGCTATGCAGCTGCTTCCCACTAGCTATCTATTTTACATTTAGTAGTGTATATATGTCCATGTCACACTCACTCTGTCCCAGCTTACCCTCCCCCCTCCCCATATCCTTAAGTCCGTTCTCTAATAGGTCTGCATCTTTCTTCCCATCTTGCCCCTACGTTCTTCATGACCATTTTTTTTCCCCTTAGATGCCATATATATGTGTTACCATATAGTATTTGTTTTTCTCTTTCTGACTTACTTCACTCTGTATGACAGACTCTAGGTTCATCCAACTCACTACAAATAACTCAATTTCGTTTCATTTTATGGCTGAGTAATACCACTGTATATATGTGCCACATCTTCTTTATCCACTCATCTGTTTATGGACACTTAGGTTGCTTCCATGTCCTGTCTATTGCAAATAGAGCTGCTATGAACATTGTGGTACATGACACCTTTGAATTATGGTTTTCTCAGGGTATATGCCAGTAGTGGGATTGCTGGGTGGTATGGTACTTCTATTTTTAGTTTTTAAAGGAACCTCCATACTGTTCTCCATAGTAGCTGTATCAATTTACATTCCCACAAACAGTGCAAGAGGGTTCCCTTTTCTCCACACCCTGTCCAACATTTATTGTTTGTAGATTTTTTTGATGATAGCCATTCTGACTGGTGTGAGGTGATACCTCATTGTAGTTTCAATTTGCATATCTCTAATGATTAATGATGTTGAGCATTCTTTCATGTGTTTGTTGGCAATCTATATATCTTCTTTGGAGAAATGTCTATTTACATCTTCTGCCCATTTTTGAATTGGGTTGTTTATTTTTTGATATTGAGCTGCATGAACTGCTTATAAGTTTTGGAGATTAATCCTCTGTCAGTTGCTTCATTTTCAAATATTTTCTCCCATTCTGAAGGTTGTCTTTTGGTCTTGTTTATGGTATCCTTTGCTGTGGAAAATCTTTTAAGTCTCATTAGGTCCCATTTGCTTATTCTTGTTTTTATTTCCATTTCTCTAGGAGGTGGGTCAGAAAGGATCTTGCTGTGATTTATGTAATAAAGTGTTCTGCCTACTGTTTTCCTCTAGGAGTCTGATAGTGTCTGGCCTAACATCTAGGTCTTTAATCCATTTTGAGTTGAGTTTTTTGTATAGTGTTAGGGAGTGTTCTAAATTCAATCCTTTACATGTAGCTGTACAGTTTTCACAGCACCACTTATTGAAGAGGCTGTCTTTTTTCCACTGTATATTCTTGCATCCTTTATCAAAGATAATTTGACCATATGTCTGTGGGTTTATCTCTGGGCTTTCTATCCTGTTCTATTGATCTATATTTCTGTATTTTTTTTGCCAGTACCATACTGCCTTATTTACTGTAGCTTTGTAGTGTAGTCTAAAGTTAGGGAGCCTGATTCCTCCAGCTCCATTTTTCTTTCTCAAAATTGCTTTGGATATTCGGGGTCTTTTGTGTTTCCATACAAGTTGTGAATTTTTTTGTTGTAGTTCTGTGAAAAATGCCAATGTTAGTTTGATAGGGATTGCAATGAGTCTGTAGATTGCTTTGGGTGGTATTGTCATTTTCACAATGTTGATTCTTCCAATCCAAGAACATGATATATCTCTCCATCTATTTGTATCATCTTTAATTCCTTTCACCAGTGTCTTATAATTTTCTGCATACAGGTCTTTTGTCTCCTTACATAGTTTATTCCTAGATATTTTATTCCTTTTGTTGCAATGGTAAATGTGAGTGTTTTCTAAATTTCCCTTTCAGATTTTAATCATTAGTGTATAGGAATGCAAGAGATTTCTGTGCATAAATTTTGTATCCTGCTACTTTACCAAATTCATTGATTAGCTCTAGTAGTGTTCTGGTAGCATCTTTAGGATTCTTTATGTATAATATCATGTCATCTGCAAGCAGTGACAGATTTACTTCTTTTCCAATTGCATTCCTTTTATTTCTTTTTCTTCTCTGATAGTTGTGGCTAAAACTACAAAAACTATGTTGAATAACAGTGGTGAGAATAGGCAACCTTGTCTTCTTCCTGATCTTAGTGGAAATGGTTTCAGTTTTTTACCATTGAGGACGATGTTGGCTGTGTGTTTGTCATATATGGCCTTTAGGATGTTGAGGTAAGTTCCTTCTATGCCTACATTCTGGAGGGCTTTTATCATAAATGGGTGTTGAATTTTGTCAAAAACTTTCCCTGTATCTATTGAGATGATCATATGTTTTTTCTTCTTCAATTTGTTAATATGGTGTATTACATTGATTGATTTGTGTATATTGAAGAATCCTTGCGTTCTTGAAATAAACCCTACTTGATCATGTTGTATCATCCTTTTAACATGCTGTTGGATTCTGTTTGCTAGTATTTTGTTGAGGATTTTTGCATCTAAGTTGATCAGTGATATTGGCCTGTAATTTTCTTTCTTTGTTACACCTTTGTCTGCTTTTGGTATCAGGGTGATGGTGGCCTTAAAATGAGTTTGAGAGTGTCCCTCCCTCTGCTGTATTTTGGAAGAGTTTGAGAGGATAGGTGTTAGTTCTTCTCTAAATGATTGATAGAATTCCCTTGTGAAGCTATCTGGTCCTGGGCTTTTGTTTGTTGGAAGATTTTAATCAATTTTCAATTTCAGTGCTTTTGATTTGCCTGTTCATATTTTCTGTTTCTTCCTGGTTCAGTCTCAGAAGGTTGTGCATTTCTAATAATTTCTCCATTTCTTCCAGGTTGTCCATTTAATTGGCATATAGTTTCTTGTAGTAATCTCTCATTATCCTTTATATTTCTGCAGTGTCAGTTTTTACTTCTCCTTTTTCATTTCTAATTCTATTGATTTGAGTCTTCTCCCTTTTTTTCTTGATGAGCCTAGCTAATGATTTATCAATTTTGTTTATCTTCTCAAAGAACCGTTTTATTGATTTTTGCTATTGTTTCCTTCATTTCTTTTTCATTTATTTCTGATCTGATCTTTATGACTTCTTTCTTTCTGTTAACTTTGCAAGATTTTTGTTCTTCTTTCTCTAATTACTTTAGGTATAAGGTTAGGTTGTTTATTTGAGATGTTTCTTGTTTCTTAAGGTAAGATTGTATTGCTATAAACTTCCCTGTTAGAACTGCTTTTGCTGCATCCCATAGGTATTGGGTGGTCATGTTTTCATTGGCATTTGTTTCTAGGCAGTTTTTGATTTCCTCTGATTTCTTCAGTGATATCTTTGTTATTAAGTAGTGTACTGTTTAGCCTCCATATGTTCGTATTTTTTCCAGATTTTTTCCTGTAAATGATATCTAGTCTCATAGCATTGTGGTCAGAAAAAATACTTGATACAATTTCAATTTTCTTAAATTTACCAATGCTTGTTTTGTGACCGAAGATATCATCTATCCTGAAGAATATTCCATGAGCACTTGAGAGGAAAGTGTATTCTGTTGTTTCTGGATGGAATGTCCTATAAATATCAATTAAGTTCATCTTGTTTAATGTATCATTTAAAGCTTGTGTTTCTTTTAAAGGTTGTGTCTCCTTATTTATTTTCATTTTGGATGATCTGTCCATTGGTGACAGTAGGGTGTTAAAGTCCCTTACTATGATTGTGTTACTGTTGATTTACCATTTCATGGCTGTTAGTATTTGCCTTATGTATTGAGATGCTCCTATGTTGGGTGCATAAATATTTACAATTGTTATACCTTCTTCTTGGATTGATTCCTTGATCATTATGTACTGTCCTTCTTTGTCTCTTGTAATAGTCTGTTTTAAAGTCTATTTTGTGTGATATAAGTATTGCTACTCCAGCTTTCTTTTGATTTCCATTTGCATGAAATATCTTTATCCATCCCTTCACTTTTAGTCTGTATGTGTCCTTAGGTCTGAAGTGGGTCTCTTGTATACAGCATATATATGGGTCTTGTTTCTGTATCCATCCAGCCACTCTGTGTCTTTTGTTTGGAGCATTTCATGCATATACATTTAAGGCAATTATTGATATGTATGTTCCTATTACCATTTTCTTAATTGTTTTGTGTTTGTTATTTTAGGCCTTTTACTTCACTTCTGTTTCCTGCCTAGAGAAGTTCCTTTAGCATTTGTTGTAAAGCTGGTTTTGTAGTGCTGAATTCTCTTAGCTTTTGCTTGTCTGTAAAGCTTCTAATTTATCTGTCAAATCTGAATGAGATCCTTGCTGATTAGAGTAATATTGGTTGTAGATTTTCCCCCTTCATCAGTTTAAATATGTCCTGCCACTCCCTTCTCTCTTGCAGGGTTTCTGCTGAAAGATCAGCTGTTAACCTTATGTGGATTCCCTTGTTTGTTATTTGTTGTTTTCCCCATCTGCTTTTAATATTTTTTCTTTTTATTTAATTTTTGATAGTTTGATTAATATATGTCTTGGCATCTTTCTTGTTGGATTTATCCTGTATGGGACTCTCTGTGCTTCCTGGACTTGCTTAACTATTTCCTTACCCATATTAGGGTAGTTTTCAACTATAATCTCTTCAAATATTTTCTCAGTCCCTTTCTTTTTCTATTCTTCTCTGGGACCCCTATAATTCGAATGTTGGTGCATTTAATGTTGTCCCAGAGGTCTCTGAGATTTTCCTCAATATTTTTTTCATTCCTTTTTCTTTATTCTGCTGTGCAGTAGTTATTTCCAGTATTTTATTTCCTGGTCACTTATCCATTTTTCTGCCTCAGTTAATCTGCTATTGATCTCTTTTAGAGAATTTTTAATTTCATTTATTGTGTTGTTCATCACTGTTTGTTTGCTCTTTAGTTCTTCTAGGTCCTTGTTAAACATTTCTTGTGTTTTCTCCATTCTATTTCCAAGATTTTGGATCATCTTTACTATCATTATTCTGAATTCTTTTTCAGGTAGACTGCCTATTTCCTACTCATCTGTTTGGTCTAGTGGGTTTTGGCCCTGCTCCTTCATCTGCTGTGTGTTTCTCTGTCTTCTCATTTTGCTTAACTTACAGAGTTTGGGGTCTCCTTTTTGCAGGCTGTGGGTTCATAGTTCCCATTGTATTTGTGTCTGCCCCCAGTGACTAAGTTTGGTTCAGTGAGTTGTGTAGGCTTCCTGGTGTAAGGGACTAGTGTCTGTGTTCTGGTGGATGAGGCTAGATCTTGTCTTTCTGTTGGACAGGTCCACTTCTGGTGGTGTGTTTTGGGGTGTCTGTGGTCTTATTATGATTCTAGGCAGCCTCTCTACTAATGTGTGGGGTTGTGTTCCTGTCTTGCTAGTTGTTTGGCATAGGGTTTCCAGCACTGTATCTTGCTGGTCATTGGTTGGAACTGGCTCTTTGTGTTGAGATGGAGATCTCTGGGAGATTTTCGCCACTTGATACTATGTGGAGCTGGGAGTTTGCATGTCAACCAATGTCCTGAACTTGACTTTCCCACCTCAGAGGCACAGCCCTGACACCTGGCTGGGGCACCCAGAGCCTCTCATCCACATGGCTCAGAATAAAAGGGAGAAAAAAAAAGAAAGGAGATAAAATTAAATTAAATTAAAAATTTATTAAAATAAAAAATAATTAATTTTTTTAATTAATAAAAATATAGAAAGAAGGAAGAGAGCAACCAAACCAAAAAACACTTCCACCCATGTTAACAAGTGCTAAAAACTATACTAAAAAACAAAACAAAAAACCTGATAGAACCGTAGGACAAATGGTAAAAGGAAAGTTATACAGACAAAATCACACACACAAGCATACACATATACACTCACAAAAAGGGGAAAAATACATATATCATTGCTCCCAAAATCCACCTGCTCAATTTGGGACGATTCTTTTTCTATTCAGGTATTCCACAGTTACAGGGTACATCAAGTTCATTGTGGAGATTTAATCCACTGATCCTGAGGCTGCTGGGAGAAATATCCTTTCTCTTCTTTGTTCACACAGCTCCTGGGGTTCAGCTCTGGATTTGGCCTAACCTCTGTGTGAAGGTCGCCTGAGGGCATTTTTTCTTCACCCAGATAGGACAGAGTTAAAGGAGAAGCTGGTTTGGGAGCTCTGGCTCACTCAGGCCAGGGGGGAGTTAGGGTTATGGAATTTAGGGCTAGCCTGTGTCAACAAAGGCCCACATGATGTGGAACAAGCGTGAGGCAACCATGTGCTCTTCTGGGGAATTGTTCCTGTATCTCGGGACCCTGGCAGTGGCAGGCTTCACAGGCTCCTGGGAGGGGAGGTGTGGATAGTGACCTGTGCTTGCACACAGGTTTCTTGGTGGCTGCAGCATCAGTCTTAGCATCTCATGCCCGTCTCTGGGGTCCAGGTGAAAGCCATGGCTGCACCCATCTCTGGAGCTCTGTTAAGCAGCAGTCTTAATCCCCTCTCCTCACACACCAGGAAACAAAGGGGCAAGAAAAAGTCTCTTACCTTTTAAGCAGCTCCAGACTTTTTCCCAGACTCCCTCCCAGTTAGCTGTGGTGCACTAGCCCTCTTCAGGCTGTGTTCACGCAGCCAACCCCAGTTTTCTCCCTGGGATCTGATCTCCAAAGCCCGAGCCTCAGCTCCCATCCCCCACCCATCCCAGCAGGTGAGCAGACAAGCCTCTCAGGCTGGTGAGTGTTTGTTGGCATTGGTCCTCTGTGTGGGAACCTCTCCACTTTACCCTCTGCACCTCTGTTGTTGCTCTCTCCTCCATCCATGGCTCCGAAGTTTCCCCCTCTGCCACCTGCAGTCTCTGCCTGTGAAGGGGCTTCCTAGTGTGTGGAAACCTTTCCTCCTTCACAGCTCCCTCCCACTGGTACAGGTCCCGTCCTTATTCTTTTGTCTCTGTTTTTTTTTTCTTTTTCTTTTGCCCTACCCAGGTACGTGGGCAGTTTCTTGTCTTTTGAAAGGTCTGAGGTCTTCTGCCAGCGTTCAGTAGGTGTTCTGTAGGAGTTGTTCCACATATAGATGTATTTCTGATGTATTTGTGGGGAGGAAGATGATCTCCACGTCTTACTCTTCTGCCATCTTGAAGCTCCTCCTATTTTGACACTTTTAAAAACACTCGGTCAAGTACTTTATAGAAATGTCCCTCAATTTGGATTTATCTGCTGTTTTCTTATACTTAGGCTAGGGTTATGATTTGGGGGCAGGTTGGAGGAAACCACAGAGGTAAAATAGTGTTCTCATGACAACATGTCAGGGATTCCTTTAATGTCAGCATGATGACTGGTGTAGTTAAACTTGTTAACCTTGATCAGTTGTTTAGGGTGATATCTGCTAAATTTCTCTCCATCTGTAAAGTTACTGTTTTTCTTTTTCCATACTATATTTGTTAATAATTTAAAAATTATTTTAGAACCTATGTTTGTTTTAATTTCACTGGAGGTGTAAAGTACCAACTATCTAAAATATTTTTCTTCATGACACATTTGAAAATTGTTAGGCCATATTTTCAAGTAATTTAGCATTTTTTTAAAAGAAAGTAAACATACACACTTATACTATCTTATTCAAGATGGTCCATGGTTGCTATACTTTTACAATTACTATTCCTGTTTTGTATTTCATTTCAGCCTCAATTTAGTTAAAGTTAGTTTAATGGAATTCTAACAGCAGCAGTGTTAGTTGTTGCTTGGTAATTTTTTGTTTTAAAGATGCTTACCTTTAGTTTAGCCTCTTTTTACATTTGTAATTTGTTTATCTAAACTTTTCTTAGGTTTCAAAAATGAGTCAACATCCTGATTTGAAGACTAAGTAAGAAATAAGTGAAGGATTTTGTGAAGGATTTTAATTCATATACTTTTGGCAATCTTCTGATTTTTATATGCTTTTTCCTCCATTCTTGCCTCCCTTGAATTTCATGAAGACTGTGTTCTAGTTAGATGATGTTTTCTAATTATTTTTCCCAGTTGACTGACACATAATTGATGTTTGTTAAATACTGATTACTGGTTGGTTTTGATAACAGGGGGAAGTAGTCTTATTTTTGTAAAAGATTAGTATCAGTTGACTAGAAACTAACATATGATTGAGTTTATTGTCAGACTTAGAGCATTAATACAAATGAAGCAGTAGCATAGGGAAGTGGAAACAGCATGGCAGTTGGAGTCAAAAATATGAATTCCTGGTTGTGACTGCAATGTTTATTATCTGGTTGTCCTTAGGCAAGTCATTTATTAACCTAAATTTATTTAGTGGTTTCCTTTAAAAAATACTTATAAATGCATGTTTGCATTAATTTTTGTACTAATAGTTATTTAAAAATTAAAATCAGGTCTATTTCCCATATACTAGTTATCTTAGTTATCTCTATTGCTTTATGATAATCACATCTTATCTCCATGTACTAATTATTTTTCTAAAGATAATTGATTTTCTTAATATATAGAGTACATAATAATTGGAATTTCATATAAAGATAAGGCTGGAATTTTTTTCATTATATTTTAGAAAAAAATAAGAAGTTTTCTTAAGGGTCTAAGTGCATAAATAACTCATGTCAAATAATTTGCAGGAATGTCTAATTTTTAAAGACTCTACAGGCTGGAAGATACCTAGGATAAAAACCTAGTTTACTTATTTTACACATTGAATGCATAGGTGAATTTGCTTCTTATCAAGGTAAGAAACCAGATAATTTAAAAAACGTATCAGGGTTTTGTGAACACAAACATACTGTCAATTTGTCCATGTGACTCATGTACATATTTAGGCAAAATAAATAGAGGTTACATGTGTTTGGATGAGTGATGCTTCCTTAATCTTCTGAACCAAAATCATTATCTATCTTTTATATCCTCAGAGCACTTTGTCTTAACTCTTTTGACACATAGTATGGCCTGCCTTGTTTGAGCTTAATTAATATATATAATCAGTCATAAGGCTAGGGCTATTTGTTGGATAAATAAGCTAATAGTTTCAATAATTACTAGCATGGAGACAAGGGGGATTGGTGTATCTTATGGTAGAAATGGGCTAGAAATTATTTTGTTTTATGGTGGAAGCTGGTAATTATAGTTCCTGCTCATAAAGGGATAACTATATTCAAATTTATTGAAAGTTGTGGGATGAGTTTAAAATAATGTGTAAAGAGACCTAGTAAGTTTGTTGAACCAATGAATATAAGTGATATAATTATTAGTGATCAAGATTGTCCTTTATAGTTGTGGATGGTCATTATTTGTTTTGATGTGAGTTGAACTAGTCACTGTTGAATAGAAAATATATAGTTGTTAATCATTTGATTGGGTGTGGGGAATAAAATACTTGGTAACATAATATTTAAAATAACTATTAGCAGTCTTATTGTTAGGGTAATTATATATATATATATATATATATATATATATAGTTTTTTTTTTTTTTTTTTCTTCAAAACTAGTCTCTCTATGCTGTGAACCACTGGAGGAGAGAAACTCTGTCTTGTATATATTTTTTCTTCATTAAGTCCAGTACAATTTCTTACACATAGAATGGGCTCCATATACACTTTTCAATTGATTTTTAAGCATATGTCTTTTATCGTTTAGTGTTTCTCTAGGAAACAGCTTGACTTTTCTAGAATGTAGTATTTAATATGTAAAAATGTTTAATTATCAGATAAAATGTAATTAATAATTTTACACTTGTTTTATTAATGCTCTCAGCTTATTAACTCTAGGTCATCATTTGCATGTTCACACAATATACCTGTAATATTTAAGCTGTAAAGTCAGATGTCAAAATCACATACTGATATTTCATATTTTTTAAATAAATGAACTTATATATAGGAGTAGTTTATCCTTGATGTCAAGCAATGCTGCTTTTTTTCCCTTAAGCAATTTTAATCATAATTTCCCCTCGGATTTTAAAAGCACTAAGATGTGTTATATTGAATAAAATCAACTCTGCTTGGAAAAAGAATGATACAATTCATACAGTCTGAGAATAATTTGCCATAGACTAATGCAGTTTCTCTTAGAACACATTACAGTTCAACCTGTATATTACCAAGAAAATAATTCTAATTCTGAAGTTGATTCAGAAGGCACAATCTACTAGAGGTAAAACTGTTGCAATGGTTTTCATAAAGTGTTAAAATATCTTGAAGGTGAAAACCATGATGAAGAAAATCAAGAAATAAGATTATTAGTATTTTTATTTCTCAAAAAGTATACTTTTATATGTCATATTAATATAATGATTTTCTAAAGCCATTGGAAGACTCTTTATAGGTATGATTGAATAACATTATAAGACTATTTTTCAGATTTATATATGTTGTATACATACATAAGTCAAATACAATTTGCATCATTAGATAATTTTTTAAATGGTGCTAGTTTATATTTCTAGCCTTTTACGTTTCATAAATGCTAATATATACACAACCTACTTTGGACTTTTAAAGAATCCTATGAGGTGGTCACGGTCATTCCTATCTTTTTTTTAATTGGGAAACCAAATTCCAGAAAATGTAAGTGACTTTCAGAGGAATACTCAGCTACAAAGAACAGAACTAAAGTTACAAATCAGGTCTTCTAGATTGCAGTCATGTGCTTATTTATTTATTTATTTTCATTGAGATATAGTTGATTTACAATATTGTGCTACCTTCATGTGTATAGCATAGTGATTCACTTTTTCTTTTTTTTGAGATTATACTCCATTATAGGTTATTACAAGGTATTGGGTATAATTCTTTATAGAGTAAATCTTTGTTGCTTATCTATTTTGTGTATAGTCATCTGTGTCTGTTACTACCATACACCTAATTTGTCCCTCCTCCCTTCCCTCTCCCTTTTGGTAACTATAAATTTGTTTTCTATGTTTCTGAGTCTCTATGTTTTGTATATATATATATATATATATATATATATATATATATATATATATATTCATTTGTATATATTTTTTTAGATTCCACATATAAGCATATCATATAGTATTTGCCATTCTCTGTCTGACTAATTTCACTAAGTATACTATTCTCTAGGTCCATTCACATTGCTGCAAATGGCAATATTTCATTTTTTTCTTATGGGTGGGTAATATTCCATTTTACATATATATATATATATATATATATATATACACACACACACACACACACCCCACATCTTAAGTCAACCGTGTGTTGATGGGCACTTGGGTTGTTTCCATGTCTTGGCTATTGTCTACACGGCTGCAATGAATATTGGGGTGTATAGATCTTTTTGAATTAGTTTTTTTTTGTTTTTTTTTTTTCTAGATATATACCCAGGAGTGGAATTGCTGGATCATATGCTAGTTCTAGTTTCAGACTTTTTAAGGAAACTCCATACTCTTTTTCCATGGTAGTTGCACCACTTTACATTCCCACCAATACTGTAGGAGGTTTCCTTTTTTCTGCACATCCTCTTCAGCATTCATTATTTGTAGGCTTTTGATGATGGCCATTCTGACTGCTGTGAGATTGTGCCTTACTGTGGGTTTGAACTGCATTTCTCTAAATATTAGTGATATTAAGCATCTTTATATGTGCCTGTTAGCCATCTATATGTCTTCTTTGCAGAAATGTCTATTCAGATCTTCTGCCCATTTTTTTGATTGTGTTGTTTATTTTTTGATACTGAGTTGTATGAGGTATTTGTATGTTTTGGAAATAGATCCTTTGTTGATTGTATCATTTGCAAGCATTTTCTCCCATTCTGTAAGTTGTCTTTTCATTTGGATGATGGTTTCTTTTGATGTGCAAAAGTTTTAAAGTTGGATTAGGTCCTATTTGTTTATTTTTGCTTTTATTTCCTTTGTCTTGGGAGACGAATTTAAGAAAACATTGCTACAATTTATGTCATAGAATGTTTTGCCTAGGAGTTTTTTCTAGGAGTTCTGTGGTGTCATGTCTTATATTTAGGTCTTTAAAAGATTTTGAGTTTACTTTTGTATGGTGTGATGGAGTGTTCTAATTTCATTGATTTATATGAGGCTACCCAGCTTTCTCAACGTGACTTGCTGAAGAGACTGCCTTTCCTCCATTGTATGTTCTTGCTTCCTTTGTCAAAGAGTAATTAGCTGTAAGTGTGTGGGTTTATATCTGGGCTCTCTAATCCATTCCATTGATCCAAATATCTTATTTTGCACTATTGATATGCTGTTTTGACTACTTTAGCTTTGTAGTATACTCTAAAGTCCATTGAGGATTATTTTTCCACTTTATTGTTTTCTCCTGGATTGCTTTTGCAATTTGGGGTATTTTGTGTTTCCATACAAATTTTGAGATTATTTATTCTGGTTATGTGAAAAATGTCATGGGTATTTTGATCAGGATTGCATTAAATCTGTAGATTGCTTTGGGTATTATGGTCATTTTAGCAACATTAATTCTTCCAATCCAAGATCATGAGATAGCTTTCCATTTCTTTGAATTTTCTTCAATTTCCTTTATCAGTGTTTTATAGTTTTTAGCATTTAGTTCTTTCACTTCCTTGGTTAAGTTTATTCCTAGGTTTTATTTATTTATTTGTTTTTTGTGGTATGCAGGCCTCTCACTGTTGTGGCCTCTCCTGTTGTGGAGCACAGGCTGTGGACGCACAGGCTCAGTGGCCATGGCTCACGGGCCCAGCCACTCCGTGGCATGTGGGATCTTCCTGGACCGGCGCACAAACCCGTGTCCCCTGCATCAGCAGGTGGACTCTCAACCACTGTGCCACCAGGGAAGCCCATTCCTAGGTATTTTTTGATTCAATTTAATTATGATTTTTTATTTTTACTTTCTCTTTCTGATATTTTATTATTAGTGTATACAAAAGCAACATATTTCTGTATCTTGTATCCTGTGACTTGTTGAAATCCTTTATTTGTTCTAATCTTTTTTTTGTGGAGACCTTAGCATTCCAGATATACAGTATTATGTCATCTGAAAAAAGTGACAGTTTTACCTCTTCCCTTCCAATTTGGATCATTTTATTTCTTTTTCTTATTAAATTGCTGTGGCTAGGTTTTTTTTTAATACTGTGGTAAATAGAACTAGTGAGAATTGGCATCCTTGTCTTTTTCTAAATTTAGAGGGAAGGTTTTCAGCTTTTCACCCTTGAGTATGATGTTGGCTGTGTTTGTCATAAATGGCCTTTATTATGTTGAGATATGTTCCCTTTGTACCCACTTTGATGATATTTTTTATCATGAATGGATATTGAATTTTTTCAAATGTTTTTTCTGCATCTATTGAGATGATCATGTGGTTTTTGTCTTCCTTTTGTTAATGTTGTGTACCACATTAATTGATTTGCACATGTTGCACCATCCCTGTGACCCTGGAATGACTCCAACTTGATTAAGATGTATAATCCTTTTTAGGTATTGTTGGATTTGGTTTGCTAATATTTTGTTTAGGATTTTTGAATCTATATTTTTCAAAAATATTGGTCTATAATTTTCTTTCCTTTTTTTTTTTTTTTTTGTAGTGTCTTTCTCTGGTTTTGGTGTCAGGGTAATGGTAGCCTCAAAGAATGAAAAGGGGGTGTGTTCTCTTTTCAATATTTTGGAATGGTTTGAGAAGGAAAGGTATAATTTCTTCTTTGTATGTTTGGTAGATTTTCCCATGAAGCTGTCCAGTCCTGGACTTCTGTTTGCAGGGTGGTTCTGTTTTTGGTTTTGTTTTTTTATAGATTCTATTTTACTTCTAGTGATTCATCTGTTTAAATTGCTTTTTTCTTCTTGACTCAGTCCTGGCAGGCTGTGTGTTTCTAGAAACTTGTCCATTTCTTCTAGGTTGTCCAATTTGTTGGCATATAACTGTTCATAGTATTCACTTGTGATTTTGTTTTAAATTTCTGTGGTATCAACTGTTACTTCTCTTTGTTCATTTCTTATTTTATTTGGGTCCCCTCTCTTTTCTTATTAGAGAAGCTGGCTAAATGTTTGTTGATTTTGTTTATCTTTTCAAAAAAACCCTCAGTTTTATTGATCTTTTCTACTTTTTCTTAATCTTTATTTTATTTATTTCCTCTCTTACCTTTATTATTTCCTTCCCTCTGATGATTTTTGGTTGTTTATTTGATACTTTTCTTGTTTCTTGAGGCAAGCTTGCATCACTATGAACTTCCCTCTTAGAACTGCTTTTGCCACATCCCATAGATTTTGTAAATTTGTCTTTTCATTTTTCCTTGTCTCAAGGTATTTTCTGATTTCTTCTTACATTTTATCAGTGGCACACTGGTTTTTTAGTAACATCTTTTTAAGTCTCCATACATTTGTTCATTTCCTGTTTTTCTTTCTGTATTTGATTTCTAGTTTCATGTCTCTGTGGTCAGAAAATGTGATTGATATATCAATATCTTCTATCCTCTTAAATGTGTTAAAGCTTGCTTTGTTACTGTGTATGTGGTCTATAATAGAGAACATTCCATGTGCCCTTGAAAAGAATGTGTATTCTGCTTTTTAGGGGTGTAGTGTCCTGTAGATATTAATGAAGTCCAATTCTCTATTGTGTCACTTAGAATCTCTTTGATTTAGTAATTTTCTGTCTGTCAGATGTATATTGACACTAGTGACCTTTAAAGTCTCCTATTATTATTGTCAGTTTCTCCCTTTATGTCTGTTAGTATTTGCTTTATATATTTAGGTGCTCCTGTATTGGGTGTGTGTATGTTAATGCATGTAACATCCTCTTCTTTTCTTGATCCCTTTATCATTATAAGGGTCCTTCTTTGTCTTTCTTTATGGCCTTTGTTCTAAAGGCTATTTCATCTGATGTAGGTATTGCTACCATCTATTTCTTGTCATTTCCATTAATGCTGTATCTTTTCCCATCTCTTCCCTTTCAGTATGTGTGTGTCTTTTGCACTGAAGTGAGTCTCTTGTAGACAGCATATTGAAAGTTTTTGTTCTTTTTCTTTTTTAATCCAATTAGCCACTCTATGTCTTTTGGTTGGAACATTTTGTCCATTGTCATTTAAATTAATTCTTAATAAGTATGTACTTATTGTCATTTTACTTCTTGTTTTCTAGTTGTTTTCATAGTTCTTTTTTTCCATTTCTTCTCATTTTTGTTTTTCCTTTTGTGGCTTGATGATTTTCTTTTGTACTATATTTGAGTTCCTTACTTTTTGGTATTTGTGAATCTATTGTAAGTTATTTTGATTTGTGGTTACAATGGAGTTCAAATATGTTGAACCATAACTATATCTAATTGCTTTAAACTGATAGTCACTCGAGTTCAAGAGCATACTAAACATTTTTATACTTCCCTCCCTCACATCTTGTTCTTTAAATGTTCTATTTTACACCTTCATGGTTATCCTTTTACTGTTTATTGTAGATATATATATATGTATATATATATTTTGTACCTAACTATATATGTGTATATATATAGTGGTTATAGTTTATTGTATTTATATATATTTCACTTTTACAATTTTGTTTATTTTATTCTATGTAGTGGCTTATTTAAGTGATCTTCAATCTTTACTATATATTTGCCTTCCCTATTGGAGTTTCCCTTTCCTGTAGATTCTTTCTTCTTTTGCATTTAGAAATGACACTTTTATTTCTTTTAGTGTAGGTTTAGTATTGTTGAGTTATTTTAGTTTTTGTTTGTCTGAAAAATTCTTTATCTCTCCTTCTATTCTATTTGACAGTCTTGCTGGGTAGGGTATCCTAGGTTGCAGGTCTTTCCCTTTCTGGATTTTGGACGAATTATGCCACTCCCTTCTAGCCTGCAGTTTCTGCTGAAAAATCAACTGATAGTCTTATGGAGGTTCCCTTGTATAGGACTATTTTTTTTTCTCATGATGCTTTTAAATGCTATCTTTAACTTTTGCTATCTTAAATATAACATGTCTTAGTGTGGGTCTGTTTGAGTCCGTCTTGTTTGTGACCCTCTGTGCTTCCTGTACCTTGATTATTTTTACTTCTTCAAGTTTGGGAAGTTTTTGGCTATTATTTCCTCAAATACATTTTCAATCCCCTCCTCTCTCTCTTCTCCTTTTGGAATCCCTATTATACATAACTTGGCATGTTTTACATTATCCCACAAATCTTGTATGTTGCTTTTATTTATTTTTTTTTAATTTTGTTTTTCTGTCTGCTGTTCTGATTCTGTGATTTCCATTATTCCAACTTCCAGATCACTTATATTCTTCTGTGTCATTTAGCCAGCTATTCATTGCTTCTAGTTTCATTGCTTTTTATCTCACAAATTGAATTATCTGCTTTTGGTTGGTTCATTTTTATAGTTTCTAGTTCCATGTTATACTGATCTGCATTTATATCAATAATCTTTCTTAATTTGGTTACCATTTTTATTACCACCTTTTGAATTGAGTCTGGTAGACTAGTGATCTCCATTTCATTATTTATTATTTCAGAGGAGTTCTCCTGCTTTTTAAATTGGGAGTAGTTCCTCTGTATTTTCATTTTACTTAACTTTCTATGTCTCTATGAATTTAGGAGAATCGGTAATTATTTTTGGTCCTGAAGGGGTGATTTTATGTGGGAGCATCCCTATGTAGACTCTGTGTGTTCAGTGTCTTTGGAGCAAGGATTAATTTTGATATGGATGCCAGCCACATCTTTCCTCAGGGTGTACTGGTCACTATCACCTTGATAGCAGATGTGATTGGTGTTGTAGGATTTAAGCCTGTGCAGGGCATGAGGCAGGACTTCTTCTCTGTTCCATAGCTGTTCTTACCTTATTAGGGGCAAGGTCTGCTCCCCAGGTGTTGGAGTAGAAGCCCTGAGGTTGTGCTCAATCAGGCTACATTCCCCTTGGGTGCATGTCCTGCCTCAAAAGAGAGGTGTGCTGAAACCATTGAGGTCTATGAGCTCACAGAGATCTAAGGTACCACCTGTGTAAGCATCCATGGCTCTGAACAGATGCAGCCCTAGAGTTCATCCCTTCCCTATTGTAGTTGTCTTAGATTTAGTGCAAGACTGTGGCATGGAGTGGGTCAGGCTAGAGCAGTCACTAGGCTGGGGCCCATGGTTGGGAGTTGTAGCTACAGGAATTGAAGTGGCAGCACTGCTGCCAGAGATCTGAGTTGCCCCCATGGAAGTCTTCTAGGAACTGTCTGCCCCAGATCCAGTGACAAACTTTGTCATGGAGTGGGTGGGGCTGGTGTTCTCACTAGGTTGAGAGACTGACCACAGAGTGCTGGTCATGATGGCTTCTGAGACACTGCCCATGTAAGTGCTGACAGTAGCTGCTGCCACTCCACCAAGACCACATCCCAAGTCCCCAGGCCATCCCTGCATATATAGACTGAATCTTACTCTAAGACCCAGCTGACCCAGATCCCAGACCAAGCTGAAGGGTGGAATGAGTGAGGCCAGGGTGTTCATCTCACTTGGATTAGGGAGTGAGGTGAGGCAGCAGCAACCAGGGCAGAGCTCTTTTTGCCCCATTTATTGGCAAAGCAGCACTCACTGACTCTTAGCAAGTAGAGCTTCTCCTGCCTTTATATCTGTCCCAGAAGTTCTCACAGCAACCAAGGGGTCTTGTCTTCTATGCAATGAACCCAAAACTGAGATACCCAGTCAACCCACTTTCTCCCCAGGGCAAAGGTTTGCCCTTGCAGACCTTCTCTTCCTTTTAGATTCCTCCCTGGAGCAGTGGTCCCAGTGCTTTATCTTTTTCTCATTCTACCCAGTTACATGGAAATCTTCCTTGCAGTTTTGGTTGTATAGGAGTTCTTCTGTTAGTCTCCAGCTAGTTTTTCATGAGAATTATTCCACATGTAGATCTATTTTTAATGTGTCTGTTGGGGGAAGTGTGCTTCACATCTTCCTACTCTGACATCTTGATCCCCTTGATGCACTTGCTCATTTAGAAGAAAGTAATATTCATGTGATACACACACACACTTCTTTGCAATAAAATTCAATATAGCATAGTAGTTAAGAGCAGGGCAATAGAACTTCACTTGTTAGTTTGTCACACTGGTTTTGCCACATACTTGCTGTGTCATGGAATTTACTTTTGTGTTTTAGTGTCTACTTCTGCAAAATAGGAGTAATAATAAAGATATCTACCCAAGTTATTGCAAGGAGGTATTAACACATTCAAATACAACAAAGTAAGTGCTCAATAATCATAGCTATCATCATCATCACCATTATCATCAGCACCATCATGATGTAACTGGCTGTTGGAAAAGTTATTTGTCTTTGAAATATCATTGTCTCATTTAAAAAATAATATAAAATTTTAAATAATCTAACAATTAAATGTGAGAGTTTTTAAAATGATCTTAAAGAAGTTATACATTATTTGGTCCAAACTCCAAACCAAAAAAAAATAAATTAAAAAAAAATTTCATTTTAATATAATATTTAATATATACAAAATATTTTATGCAACATTTTTGTATATTTTGAATAATCTGTATATATGCATCTTTCCTTTCCCCATAGCCTATCTTCCCTCTGGAGGAACTGTTATTCTGAATTTTGTGTTTGCCATCTTTTATTTTATTTTTTCACCTTCTTATTATGAGATATACATAAAAAGTTCCTCACATATAAAACTCAGGAAACTATCACAAAGTGAAGACCATGCAATCAAAACCCAAGTTAAATAGAGTATATGCCCTAGAAGCCTCTCTAATATTCTCTCCCAATTACTACCTCTTCCTTCCCACACAAAGGTAACCATTATCCTAGCTTTTATGTAATTCTATTCTTCACTTTTCTTTATTGTGTTAATATCTAAATATGCTTCTCTAATATTATAATTTGCTTTTACTAGTTTTTTTATTTTTTTCTTTTTTAAAGGTTTTGTGATTTTCATTTTATTTTTAATTAATATTTTTATTGGCATATAAATGATTTACAATGTTTTGTTAGTTTCTTCTGTACAGAAAAGTGAATCAGCCATACATATACATAGATCCACTCACTTCTAGACTCCATTCCTATATAGGTCATTACAGAGCATTGAAAAGAGTTCCCTGTGCTATACAGTAGTTTCTTATTTGTTATCATTTATATATAGTAGGGTGTATGTGTCAATCCCAGTCTCCCAATTTATCCCTCCTCTCTTTCCCCCTTGGTAACTGTAAGTTTGTTTTCTACATCTGTGACTCAATTTCTGTCTTGTAAAGAGGCTTATTTGTACCATTGTTTTTAGAGTTCACATATAAGCAATATCATATGATATATGTCTTTCTCCAATTGATTTACTTCACTCAGTAGGACAATTTCTAGGTTCAACCATGTTGCTTCAAATGGCATTATTTTGTTCTTTTTATGGCAGAGTAATATTCCACA
Source organism: Monodon monoceros (assembly GCF_005190385.1). Classification (NCBI taxonomy): domain Eukaryota; kingdom Metazoa; phylum Chordata; class Mammalia; order Artiodactyla; family Monodontidae; genus Monodon; species Monodon monoceros. Next base: position 2,348,383 of record NW_021703786.1, on the reverse strand, counting down.
GTACATATGTGCCACATCTTCTTTATCCAGCATCTATTGATGGACATTTAGGTTGCTTCCATGTCTTGGCTATGGTAAATAGTGCTGCTAAATATGGACATTGGAGTGTATATATTCTTTCAAATTATGGTTTTCTCCTGATACACATCCAGGAATGGGATTGCTGGATCATATGATAGCTCTATTTTTAGTTTTTTAAGGAATCTCCATATGGTCATCCATAGTGGCTGTATAAATTTACATTCCCACAAACAACATAGGAGGGTTCCCTTTCCTCCAGATGCTCTCCAGCATTTATTGTTTGTAAATTTTTGATGATGGCCATTCTGACCTGTGTGACCTGATACCTCATTGTAGTTTTGATTTGCAATTCTCTAATAATTAGTGATGTTGAGCATCTTTTCATGTGCCTCTTGGCCATCTCTATGTCTTCTTTGGAGAAATGTCTATCTAGGTCATCTGACATGTTTTGATTGGGTGTTTGTTTTTTCGATATTGAGCTGCATGAGCTGTTTGTATATTTTGGAGATTAATCCTCTGTTGGCCGCCTCATTTGCAAATATTTTCTCCAATTCTGTTGGTTTTCTTTTCATTCTATTTATGGTTTTCTTTGCTGTGCAAAATTTTTTAAGTTTAAGTAGGTCCTATTTGTTTATTTTTGTTGTTATTTTCATTACACTTGAAGGTGGATCCAAAAGATCTTGCTACAACTTATGTCAGAGATTGTTCTGTCTGTTTTCCTCTAAGATTTACAGTATCCAATCTTACATTTAGGTCTTCAATCTATTTTGAGTTTATTGTTGTGTGTGGTGTTAAAGAATGTTCTAATTCCATTCTTTACATGTAGCTGTACAGTTTTCCCAGCAGCACTTATTGAAGAACTCTCTCTTCTCCATTATATATTCTTGCCTCCTTCATCATAGATTAGGTGACCATAGGGGTTTCAGTTTATCTCTGGAACTTTCTATCCTGTTCCACTGATCTATATTTTTGTTTTTGTACAAGTACCATACTGTTTTGAGGACTGTAGCTTTGTAGTATAGCCTGTAGTCAGGGAACCTTTTTCTGCCAGCTCCGTTTTTCTTTCTCAGGATTGTTTTGGCTATTCAGGGTCTTTTGTGTTTCCATACAAATTGTAAATTTTTTTGTTCTAATTCTGTGAAAAATGCTATTGGTAATTTGATAGGGATTACATTAAATATGTAGATTACTTTAGGTAGTGTAGTCATTTTGACCATATTGATTCTTCCAATCCAAGAACATGGTATATATCTCCATCTGTTTGTGTCATGTTTGATTTCTTTCATCAGTGTCTTACAATTTTCCGAGTATAGTTACTTTGCCTTCTTAGGTAAGTTTATTCGTAACTCTTTTATTCTTTCTGATGCAAAGGTAAATGTGATTATTTCTTTAGTTTATCTTTCTGATCTTTCATTGTTAATGTTTAGGGATACAACAGATTTCTGTGCATTAATTTTGTATCCTGCTAGTTGACCAAGTTCATTGATGAGCTCTAGTAGGCTTCTGGTAGCATCTTTAGGATTTTCTATGCATAGTATCATGTCATCTGAAAACAGTGACAGTTTTACTTCATCTTTTCCAATTTGGATCTCTTTTATTTCTTTTTCTTCTCTGATTGCCATGGCTAGGATTTCCAAAAATTTGTTGATTAAAAGTGGAGAGAGTGGGCATCCTTGTCTTGTTCCTGATCATAGTGGAAATTCTTTCCATTTTTCACCAGTGATAATGATGTTTGTTGGGGATTTGTTGTATATGGCCTTTATTATGTTGACATGTTTTCCCACTATACTCACTTTCTCAAGAGTTTTTATCATAAATGGATGTTTATTTTTTTCAAGAGCTTTTTCTATATCTATTGGGATGATTATATGACTTTTATCCTTCAGTTTGTTAATGTGGTATATCATAATGATTGATTCAAGTATGTTGAAGAATCCTTGCATCCCTGGGGTAAATCATACTTTTTCATGGTTTATGATCCCTTTAATGTGTTGTTGGATTCAGTTTGCTAATACCAATTTTGAAGACAGTTTGGCAGGGTTTTACAAAAGTAAACATACTCTTACTATGTGATCATGCAGTTGTGTTCCTTGATATTTGCCCAAATGAATTAAAAATGTATGTCCACACAAAAACCAACACATGGATGCTTATAACACCTTTATTGATAATTGCCAAATTTGGAAGATGTTCTTCAGTAGGTGAATGATACATTCAGGCAATGGAATTTTATTCCACACTAAAAAGAAACAAGCTATAAAAACAAATCAATTATTTAGGTATAAATATAACAAAATATGTGCAGAATGTATATGCAGAAAACTTCAAAATTTTGAAGGAAAAAAATCAAAGCACTAAATAAATAGATAATTTGTGCTCATTCATTGGAAGACCAAATATTGTTAAGATGTCAATTCCTCCTAACTTGGTCTATAGATTTGACACAACTCTAACTGAAATTCCAACATGGTATCTGGTAAATGTGGTAAACTGATTCTAAAGTTTATATGGATAGACAAAAAATCTAGAATAGTCAACATAATACTGAATCACAAAGGTGTATGATTAACAGTAATCAATTTTAATACTTGATATAAAAGGTATATTAATCAAGACAGTGTGGTATTAGCAAAAGAATAGACACATAGATCACTGGAGCAGAATAGAGAGCCCAGGAAGACCCTTTCAGATACAATCAATTGATTTTTGATAAAGGAACAAAAGGAATTCAATGAGGCAAGAACTGTTTTTTCTTCAAAGAATGGTGCTGAAATAATCAGATAACCATATGCAAAAACAAAACAGAACAAAACAAAAAACTATATACAGAACTTACACATTTTACAAAAATTAACCCAAAATGAGTCACAGACTCAATGTAGTGTGTAAAAGTATAAAATATCTAGAAGATAACACAGAAGACAATACCTAATATTTGGTGATGAGTTTTTAGATAAATTGAAAACATGGTCCATGAATAAAAAAGATAATTTAGACTTTATTAAAATTAAAACTTCTGCTCTGACAAAGATACTGTTAAGAGAAGAGTAGAGAATGAATTGAAAAATTCCATCAGACCTTTATCAAATGAGAAAATGATAATTCCCCAAAGAAATTAAAGTTAGATAGGCAAAGAACCATTCATGATCACTACCGGAATTCAGCTTGGTTCAAAGACTTGCACAATCTTCTGCCTATGTATCTTTCCATCTTAATCAACTTGCTCTCTTTTAACTATACCCCAAACATATCTTATGTATAGGTCAAACATACTTACACGTTTTCTAAATGTGTTCTATATACCCCTCCATCCTTTTCTTTCTTTTTTCTTTTTCTTTCTTTCTTTTGTGAATACCCATAAATTTTTCATTTATATTCTGTAAATCCTATATAAGCTTTCATGTTCAGCATACAGTTTATTTTTCTCCCCACAACCCTGCATTTTTTCCTAAATTATCTCAATTTGAATTACTTTCTCCTTGTGCTATATTATCATAATAGTACATTTGTCATTCTGTTGCAGTCATCATCATTGTCTCTTGTGTCACATGATGTTTATATATATTTTCTCCCCACCTTAGTTTGTGAGATGTATAAGAGTTGTGAATTTGACCCTTCTTTTTTAATCCTTTCAAGTCCTGACTTAACTTTTACTCTAGTCACAGATATAAGCAAAGTTTCCATGTCTTTCAGGCAGATGAGATCTGAGAGAACAAACTTTGATTCTGCACTGTAGACGTCTTCCTTCTTGCCCCAGGTTTTTCTGTTGTCATAGCAGTAGGCTACCAGTGGGAACTTAGCACACAAACATGTGCAATCCAGAATTAATATTTACTGCTCCACCTTTGACCATTGTATTACAGTTTTTGAAAGCTTAACTTTGATTTCTGATTATAATTGACAATAAATGTTAGTAATTTAGGTTTGCAGTTTCTTGGTCCCTTTACAAAACACTGAAGATTTTAAGAGGTTGATATATAAGGAACCCTATGATAAATTTGTTTAAAGCTAAGAATTCTCTTTCAGTGTGAGTAATCACTTTCTAATGTAACTATTTTCTTGTTCCAAGGTTTTTTTTAGTGCACACCTGGGCATGTCAAAATTACACTATAAATATGCTAGTGACTATGTAACATTAATTTTTGGAGTTTAACTTGTATCTTTATTGTAGTTCTACAAAATTTTTCTTCCTATTTAAGAGTTTAATCACCAGGTTCCTTCTCTTCTAGATATAGAATATGAGCTATAGACTATTCTAATACGTCACATTTACTATTCTTCCATACATGGCTCTCAAACATGGACATAAAATATCAGGCTCCAACGTTTGAGGATTGTACATTCATGCATGATTTGGCAGCCAATGTCCATTAATTTTCTATAAGTCTTCCCCTCATTTTTCATTATTTAGGAAAACATTCTATCTGTAATGAAAATAATAATGTCTAATATTTATACAGCACTTTCCAAGTGCCAGGAAGTATTCTCTATACTTTCCATCAATTATTTCACTGTTTTACACAACCATCCCACAAAGTAGGTGCTATGACTTAGTCCATATTAAGGATGAGGATATGGAGTCTCAGAGAGGTTAATTTGCTCACCCAATGCACACAAAATAGTATATAATAGGATAAGTATATCAATTCATTTAGTGTCAGTCCAGAGCTGATGTTCTTAATTACTGTGTCCTGTTGTCACTCAGCTCAGTATTATAGTGTGCTGTGCATCTAAGAGTGTATATTTCAAAATGAAACAAAAATCGAATATGAAGTGTTTAGATTATGGAATTGTGGAACTATGAAACATAGGGAGAAGGCTATAATAAAAAAGAGGTTTTTTAGTAGATAGAGCTGCTCACTTAATGTGGAAAAGCTGACCTTGGAAAATTCAAATTCATGAATATTTTCTTTGGTGGTCCTTATGTAATAAATCAAACTAAGTCCAGTATTCCATATAGCAACCATATATTAGAATCATTGGTTTAGGTGATTATTAATGTCTGCTTTGGTAATTATTTCTCTGTTCATTTTTCTAGGCATCTTGTTTAAGTTTCAATGAAAGTGTAACTGTGAATATGAATCAATATCTGTTTATAACCTAAATCCTTGTAATTTCCTGCCAATATATTTTTGACATGAACAACACTAAGGTGTACATTTGTTTCTGTGTATATTTCCAACTGTAATAGTACTATCTGTCAGAAGGAAGAGAGGATACAGGACAGTAGAGGAACTCTTCAACCCTTATTCCTGGACACATGCCAGAAAACTGTTATATTAAAAAACAAAAACAAAACAAAGTAAAAAAAAAAAAAGTAATTTGTGAATTCTAACAGTAAGAGGTTTTACCCAGAAGAGGAAGCAACTCCTCCAGATAGCGTTACAAAAATGGGTAAAGTAGAAAAAGGGTAAGCCCAGATGACAATAAAAGCATTTGATAAAAAGAGCTCTTGATATGTTAAAGTGGGGCTTAAAGAAAATATTCAGGAGACCTCAGTGGTTGGAAATGGGGTTCCTGCAAGTTGAGTTGGGTCAGTGAAACATATTTTTCAAATAATAACACTGGTATTGATGATAATCATATCTGTTATCAGTATAACATGTCATCTGTTTTAGATCTTACAAAGTAAATCTATATTTTCTTTGTTGATTACTTGGGACTATATTGAAAGAAGGAACAACAGGCATGGTTATTCTATAACTGCTCTTGACTGACCACATAACCTCCAGGCAACTTGTTTAGCTTCTCAGGGCCTAGAACCCTTCTGAAAAGTGTATGAGATATTAATATTGTGTTGAAAATGGAATGAGCTAATACAGGTGTGACAGCAGCTTTTGGTGCCTCATCAGATACCATAGGATCACTTTATCAGTTCTATTGGTGTACTCATCTCTCAACTTGCTCTTTCCAGTCCTTTGAAAAATTGTTTTCCCCTCTAAGAATTGTCCTTGGGCAGTTGAAGTCAGTTCTCTGGAAGGTGTCTGCGAGTTAGGTCATAGATTCTACACAAAGGTGTCTATGGACAATGATTACTTGAGCAGGGAGGAGGGTACAAAAGCCCAGCTCTCTTGACTTAAGGTAAGAGAAAAACAGGTTCAATTTACATTCCACATTCTTTTGTGTTTCCTTCTACTTTCCCTATCTCTATTTCTTTACTTATTTATCTGTTTCTCTGAGAGCATCCCTTGAAGGAAGTATGCAAATGTATTCCCAAATGAGACACTGTTTCTGCGGAACACAACTGAGGAAAATATGTAGTGTTTAGCAGAACACTTGCCATGAAAGATAAAAGAAAGTTTAAATAACACAGCCATAAGCAGAACTGAGCCTGGAAGCAAAGTCAAGCCAAGTCTTTCCTGATTTCAGGCCATTTCACTTGTAGTATATATCACAGAACTTTTGGATCAGAATGTGTCCTGAAGATACGGGGTTGGGGCAGAGATGCAGTTTCTTCCGTTTGTGTTTAAAAATGTGTATAAACTTTGTACAAGAAGGATATTAATGTTTCTCTTTAGAATATGGCATGCATAATTAATTTATAGAAGATATATTCAATACTGCTTATTATTGGAAGTTTACTGTGCTCAACAAAAACAGCAACAAGCAGACATTTAGAAAGACATCAGATCATAACTACATACCTGGAGAACACTTATTTAGGCTTAATATTATAGGCTTCATTTGCACAAACATCTTATCATGGGCTTGAAAGCAGCTGAAATAATGTTAAATGCTATTAAGTTTCACTCTGAACCTGAAAAAAATCTATCAAAATATACATTTTGATAAGCATTTTCTTCCAAATATAGTCAAGTAGAAAAGGTATAAAATGAGAAGCAGCAGGTTGTGGTGGAAAGATCAATGAACTTGGAATTAGAAAATACATAAATAAGTATTTATTCTTAGATTTGCTTAGCTGTGTGGATTTAAATTATTTACTTTATGTTTTTAAATTGCAATAAAAAATGAATCCTCATATAAAATAAAAAGAATGACATATTGCCAAAGCAATCCTGAGAAAAAAGAACAAAGCAGAGGACTAACCCTCCTAGACTTTAGACACTACTACAAAGCTAAAGTAATCAAAACAGCATGATATTGGCACAAAAACAGATGTATGGAACAATGAAACAGAATAAAGAGCCTACACACCTACAACCAATTACACTTTGACAAAGGAGGCAAGAATACAATGGAGAAAAGACAGTCTCTTCAACACGTAGTGTTAGGAAAGCTGGGCAGCAGCATATAAATCAATGAAATTAGAATACTCCCTCACATCATACACAAAAATAAACTGAAAATGTTTTAAAGACCTAAATATAAGGCATGAGACCAGAAAACTCCTAGGAGACAACATAGGTGGAAACACTCTTTGACGTAAATTGCAACAATATTTTCTTAGATCAATCTCCCAAGGCAAAGAAAATAAAAGAAAAAATAAACAAATGGGACCTAATCAAACACAAAAGCTTTTGCACAGCAAAGGAGACCATAAACAAAATGAAAAGACAACCTATGGACTGGGAGAAAATACTTGCTAATGATGCAGCTGACAAGGGGTTAATTTCCAATATATACAAACAGCTCATAACACTCAATAAAGAAAAAAATCCAATTAAAAATTGGGCAGACAACCTGAATAGACATTTCTACAAAGAAGACACAAAGATGTTCAACAAGCATATGAAAAGATGCTCAACATCAGTAATTATTAGGGAAATTCTGCTCAACATCACTAATTATTAGGGAAATGCAAATCAAAACTACAATGAGGTATCACCCCACACCAGTCAGAATGGCTATTATCAAAAACTTTACAAATAATAAATGCTGGAGAGGGTGTGGAGAAAAGGGAACACTCCTACACTGTTGGTGGAAATGTAACTTGGTGCAGCCACTATGGAGAACAGTATAGAAGTTCCTTAAAAAGCTAAAAATTCAGCTACCATATGATCTAGTAATCCCATTCATGGGCATATACCCAGAAAAGACAAAAAGTCTAAACTGAATGTATCATGAACCCCAGTGTTCATAGCCACACTATTCACAATAACCAAGACATGGAAGCAATCTAAGTGTCCATCAAAAACAGATGAATGGGTAAAGAAGATGTAATCCATATATACTGTGGAATATTAGTCATAGAAAAGAACAAAATAATGCCATTTTCAACAACATGAATGGAGCTAGGAAATAGCCTAAGTGAAGTAAATCAGACAGAGAAATGTAAATATTATATGATCTCACTTATATGTGGAAACTAAAAATAACAAAAAATGAATGTGTTTACAAAAGAGAAACAGACTCACAGACATAGAAAATAAATTTATGGTTACCAATAGGGAAAGAGATGGGAGAAGGGATAATTTAGGAGTATGAGATTAACAAATACACACTACTACATATAAAATAGATAAGCAACAAGGATCTACTGTATAACAGAGAACAATATTCAATATCTTGTAAAAACCTATAATGAAAAATCTGAAAACAGTATATATATATATATATATATATGTATATATATGTATATATGTATGTATATATATATACATATATATACATATATATATATACATGAATCACTTTGCTGTACACCTGAAATTAACACAATATTTTCTATCAACTATACTACAATTAAAAAAATGACAAAGTCAAGTGTTGGCAAGGTTTTAGAGCAGCTAGAAATTTCCTACATTTTAACTCATTTGTACTTATATGACTGCACAGTGGTTCAGTCATTTTGTAAAACTCTGTCAGTTCCTTATAAATTAGTTATATTTATCATACAACACAGGAATCCTACTCCTAGGTATTTTATTTATCTTAAAAAATGAAGGAGCATATCTACAAAAATATTGTTAATATTTTATTTATGATAGCCAAAAATGGGGAGCAAACTTCATGTCAATTTATTGGTGAATAAATAAACAAATTGTTATATATGGATAGTGGATTACTATTTAGTAATAAAAAGAACCAACTACTAATAAATGCAGCAACATAAAGGAACTGAAAAACATGCTGAGCAAAGAAAAAGCCAGTCATAAAATATATTTATTATATGATTCAACTTAGATGAATTCTAGAAAAGGTAAACATAATACATAGGGACAGAAAGCCAATCAGTGTTTTCTTGGGTCAGGGTGATGAAAGTTGTCTGGGAAGGGATACAAGAAAATTCTGGAGGTGTGGAAATTTATATACCTTAATTTTAGGGGTGATTACATGGGTATATAAATTTGTCAAAACTCACTAAACTCTAAAATGGGTGCAATATTGTGTCTCAATAAAGTGCATTTTCTCTATTAATTATCATTTTATATTGGCATAAGTATAATATAAGTTCTGTACCATAAGTAATAAAGCATCAACTGGAATTTAAAGAGATAACTAGTTAGTTGATTTCAGTCCTGGATAAATTAAGAAAAGCCAACTTCAGATTTTTATGGATAGCTGCTATTTGTGTGCATGCATTTACTCTAAATTAACATTCCCATATTAAAAATTCATTTAATAAACATCTATTTCAGTTTTTATATTTATTTCACTAGAGTTCATTATCAAAGATACTATAGATATGCTGTCAGTGGTGTCTAGGATAAAGACACATTTTTTTCTCTTCTCTGGGCATTTGTTTCACCTCCTTCCTTCACACCTACATGATGTATCATTTACAATGAAGTAAATCACTTTGAAGATAAGAGTCATTTATTTAGTATGTCTAATTAAACTTTTCCTTAATTGAGTGTGATCCCAGGAAAAAAAATAAGTGTAATTTGACAGGCTGTAATAAAATAGATATAGTCAATGTGAAACATGAAGGAATTAATGCTAACATGATTTTTGTGATATGGGTATTACATCTAAACTCAAGCTAATAAATATAGGCTGTTATGATATGTGAATTCTTAGTGTTCAGACCTAGAATGTACGGTCACTGTTATATGTCACTTGAAAAATATGGTAATATAGTTATAAATGGTAATATTCTATAAATAATTATTCAAACTAAGCAATCCTTGATAGAACACAGAAGCTCCAAGCAATACACAATTACTCAGAATAGTTTTCTGGGTATGGACAACTTTCTGACAAGCCTGGACTAGAAATGTTTTATGGTTAGTTGCCTTTTCCACAACTTTTCTCCCCCAAGATGGCACTTGCTCAGTTGTTTTCCATCGAACTGTACCTTAAACCAGAAGAAGCCAGATATTTGGAGAACTATAATGCTAGGATTATGAGACTTGACCCAAGCCAAAGGTGCCCAACATAACATTTCTAGTATGGGGTATACTAATCTCTGCTTTCTTGAGGTAGAACTTTACAAGATGGAATGACTCCCTAGAGCAGATGTTATCTAGCACAAATAATCTTGGAGATTTTCTGGAATGATAAGTCATGCAGTGTCAGAAAATCACTATTTATGGTGCCCAGTTACTAAATGTATATAATTAAATATGAGTCTATGACTACCACAACTTCTCTCTTTAGTCTAAGACAGCAAAATAAACATAAATGATTCCAGTGTAATGATGTATTTATTTACCAGGTGAAATTGAGTCATGACTATCACTTATGTAATGCTTACCATGCTGCAGATGTGTTGCCTACATTAACTCATTTAATGCTCACAACAGTTCTGTAAGACAGTTACTATTATTATTCTCATTCTGCAGACAAGGACTCCAGGTTAACATGAGGTTAAGTAACTTACCAGGGCCACACAAATATTATATTGCAGGAATTTCAGTTTTTGTTCATGTAGTAGTATCCTAGAATGTACCCTTTTAACTATTACATTGTAGTGGCTTTCTATTATCACCATTATTTGCAGAGTTAGAACTAGTGATACAATAGCATTCCATGGTTGCTTTCTAGGATTATCTTCCTGATAACTGTGGTGTCAGAGAAGTATTCACAAAGGGAAGAGATTCTTATAATGGATTCAGCTGAAAGGAAAACTAGACTTCTTATACCATAGGCAGTTTGACAACGTGTTTTTTTTAATACTGTGGCCATCAGTGATTTTATAATAAATCATAGAAAGGTGGTATGAAATTAAGAATATGTACTAGTTCACAAACATTATATTAAAACCATGAATAACAGTATGATGTTAAATTAGGCCCTTGAGTCCACAAATAGTCCAACAGCATGAAATTATATTAAAATGATCAAAATAGATCTCATTTGCTATAGATGGATGGAAAGTAGTGCTGTCAGTCTCTTGGAGAAGTAAAATTACAGATATTCAGGGAAATTTTGGTTTACATTTAAATATGTGTCTAAGATAGAGGTAGTTATAATAGAAATAATTGTGTAAGTAAAATAATACTTACATTGCAACTATAATAATCAATAGAAAGACAATCAAGACACCACAATGGACTCTGGACTGAAGGGTCAGGTGCAAGGTCTCTGCACAATGTGCCCTGTGAGCAAGTTAAACTCGACTAAGCACAAAGAGAGAGAAAAAATGCCCTTCCTTCTCATAAACTCCCCTCTGACAGCAAGAGCTGAGAAATTCTGCCACCTTAGCCAACAAACTCGTGGCAGTCTAAATGAAAGGCTAATTTTTTGATTAAGGGAAACCAAAAATACTGAAACAATTGTGACACAGCCAAAATGACCGTGTTCTACCACTCTGAAATATGAATCCATAACTTGGATTTGGAATATTTTCAAAGTTGGCCATCTTAAAAAAAAAGAAAATTTAATAAACTTTTAACTCATTATTGACCAGAGACGTATAATACATCCTTTGTTACCTGAATCTTATTGACCAGAGACATTTCAATATTCACTTACATAACAAATTGCCAGCAACAGTCTTTAGTTTCTGCAAAAATCCCTCAGTCAATGATGTGTTAATATGAAAATATGAGGGAGACCTTACAGATGCTGGAGGAGAAAGATGTGGAGATCACCTTCCTCCCCACAAATACATCAGAAACACATCTACATGTGGAACAAATCCTACAGAACACCTACTGAACACTGGCAGAGGACCTCAGACTTCCCAAAAGGCAAGAAAATCCCCACATACCTGGGTAGGGCAAAAGAAAAAACAAAAAACAGAGAAAAAAGAATAGGGATGGGACCTGCACCTCTGGGAGGGAGCTGTGAAGGAGGAAAAGTTTCCACACACTGGGAAGGCACTTCACTTATGGAGATGGGAAGTGGGCAGGGGGGAAGCTTCAGAACTATGGAGGAGAGCACAGCAACAAGGGTGCAGAGGGCATAGCAGAGACATTCCTGCACGGAGAATTGGTGATGACCAGCACTCACCAGCATGAGAGAATTGGTGGCTCACCCCCCGGGGCCAGGATTCAAGAGGTCAGATCCCAGGAAGAGGACTGGGGTTGGCTGTGTGAAAGTAGCCTGAAAGGGGCTGGTGTGCCACAGCTAGCTGGGAGGGAGTCCAGGAAAAAGTCTGGAACTGCCTAAGAGGCAAGAGACAATTGTTTAGGGGTGCATGAGGAGAGGAGATTCAGAGTACCACAATTGTCATATCAAACAAAATAGACTTTAAAATAAAGACTATTACAAGAGACAAAGAAGGACATTACATAATGATCAAGGGATCAATCCAAAGAGAAGATATAATAATTGTAAATATACACACACCCAACATAGGAGAACCTCAATACATAAGGCAAATGTTAACAGCAAAAAAAAAAAAAAAAAAAAAGGGTGAAACAGACAATAACACAATCATAGTATGGGAATTTAACACCCCACTTTCACCAATGGACAGATAAACCAAAAGGAAAATAAATAAGGAAACACAAGCTTTAAATGACACATTAAACAAGATGGACTTAATTGATATTTATAGGACATTCCATCCAAAAACAACAGAATACACATTTTTCTCAAGTGCTCATGGAACATTCTCCAGGATAGATCATATCTCGGGTCACAAATCAAGCCTTGGTAAATTTAAGAAAATTGAAATCATAGCAAGTATCTTTTCTGACAACAATGCTATGAAACTAGATATCAATTACAGGGAAAAAACTGTAAAAAATACAAACACATGGAGGCTAAACAATACAATACTAAATAACCAAGAGATCACTGAGGAAATCAAAGAGGAAATAAAAACATACCTAGAAACAAATCACAATGAAAGCATGATGAACTAAAACCTATGAGATGCAGCAAAAGCAGTTCTAAGTGGGAAGGTTATAGAAATACAATCTTAACTCAAGAAACAAAAACAATCTCAAATAAACAACCTAACCTTACACCTAAAGCAATTAGAGAAAGAAGAACAAAAAATCCCCAAAGTCAGCAGAAGGAAATAAATCATAAAGATCTGACCAGAAATAAATGAAAAAGATATGAAAGAAACATTAGCAAAGATCAATAAAACTAAAAGCTGGTTCTTTGAGAAGATAACAAAATTGATAAACCATTAACCAGACTCATCAAGAAAAAAAGGGAAAGGACTCAAATCAACAGAAATAGAAATGAAAAAGGAGAAGTAACAACTGACACTGCAGAAATACCAAGGATCATGAGAGATTACTACAAGCAACTCTATGCCAATAAAATGGACAACCTGGAAGAAATGGACTAATTCTTAGAAAAGCACAACATTCTGAGACTGAACTAGGAAGATATAGAAAATATGAACAGACCAATCACAAGCACTGAAATTGAAACTGTGATAAAAAATCTTCCAACAAACAAAAGCCCAGGACCTGATGGGTTCACAGGCAAATTCTATCAAACATTTCGAGATAAGCTAACACCTATCCTTCTCAAACTCTTCCAAAATATAGCAGAGAGAGGAACATTCCCAAACTCATTTTACAAGGCCACCATCACTCTGATACCAAAAGCAGACAAAGGTGTCACAAAAAGAGAAAACTACAGACCAATATCACTGATGAAGATAGGTACAAAAATCCTCAAGAAAATACTAGCAAACAGAATCCAAAAGCAAATTTAAAGGATCATGCACCATGATCAAGAGGGGTTTATCCCACGAATGCAAGGATTCTTCAATATACAAAAAACAATCACTGTGATAAACCATATTAACAAATCAAAGGATAATAACCATATGATAACCTCAATATATGGAGAAAAAGCTTTTGACAAAATTTATCACCCATTTATGATAAAAGCTCTCCAGATAGTAGGCATAGAGGGTACCTACCTCAACATAATAAAGGTCATATATGTTAGACTCACAGCCAACATGGTTCTCAATGGTGAAAAACTGAAACCATTTCCTCTAAGATCAGGAACAAGACAAGGTTGCCCACCCTCCCCACTATTATTCAACATAGTTTTGGAAGTTTTAGCCACAGCAATCAGAGAAGAAAAAGAAATAAAAGGAATCCAAACTGGATAAGAAGAAGTAGAACTGTCACTGTTTGCAGATGACATGATTCTATACATAGAGAATCCGAAAGGTGTTACCAGAAAACTACTAGAGCTAATCAATGAATTTGGTAAAGTAGCAGGGTACAAAATTAATGCACAGGAATCTTGCATTCCTGTACACTAACAATGAAAATCAGAAATTTAAATTAAGGAAACACTCACATTTACCACTGTAACAAAAAGAATAAAATACCTAAGAATAAACTTACCTAAGGAGACAAAAGACCTGCATGCAGAAAACTATAAGACACTGATGAGAGGAATTAAAGGTGATACAAACAGATGGAGCTATATACCATGTTCTTGGATTGGAAGGATCAATATTGTCAAAATGTCTATACTAACAAAAGCAATGTACAGATTCAATGCAATACTTATCACACTACCAATGGCATATTTCACAGAACTAGAACAAAAAATTTCACAATTTGTATGGAAACACAAAAGTCCCTGAATAGCCAAAGCAATCTTGAGAAAGAAAAACAGCTGGAGGAATCAGGCTCCCTGACTTCAGACCGTACTACAAAGCTACAGTCATCAAAATGGTATGGCACTGGCACAAAACTAGAAATATAGATCAATGGAACAGAAATGAAAGCCCAGAGATAAAGCCATGCACATATGGTCACCTTATGTTTGATAAGGAGGCAAGAATATACAATGGAGAAAAGACAGCCTCTTCAATAAGTGGTGCTAGTAAAACTGGACAGCTACATGTAAAAGAATGAAATTAGAACACTCCCTAAAACCATACACACACAAAAATAAATTCAAAATGGATTAAATACCTAAATGTAAGGCCAGACACCATCAAAATCTTAGAGGAAAACATAGGCAGAACACTCTATGACATAAATCACAGCAAGTTTCTTTTTGACCCACCTCCTAGGGAAATGGAAATAAAAACAAAAATAAACAAATGGGACCTAATGAAACTTGAAAGCTTTTGCACAACAAAGGAAACCATAAATAAGATGAAAAGACAACCCTCAGAATGGGAGAGAATATTTGCAAATGACGCAAATGACAAAGGATTAATCTCCAAAATGTAAAAGCAGCTAATTCAGCTCAATATCAAAAAAACAATCAACCCAATCCAAAAATGGGCAGAAGACCTAAATAGACATTTCTCTAAAGAAGATATACAGATTGTCAACAAACATATGAAAGGATGCTCAGCAACACTAATAATTAGAGAAATGCAAATCAAAGCTACAGTGAGGTGTCACCTCACACCAGCCAGAACGGCCATCATCAAAAAGTCTAGAAACAATAAATGCTGGAGAGTGTGTGGAGAAAAGAGAACCCTCTTGCACTGTTGGTGGGAATGTAAATTGATACAGCCACTATGGAGAACAGTATGGAGGTTCCTTAAAAAATTAAAAATAGAACTACCATATGACTCAGCAATCCCACTGCTGACCATATACCCTGAGAAAACCATAATTCAAAAAGAGTCGTGTACCACAGTGTTCATTGCAGCACTACTTACAATCGCCAGGACATGGAAGCAACTTAAGTGTCCATTGACAGATTAATGGATAAAGAAGATGTGACACATATACACAGTGGAATATTACTCATCCATAAAAAGAAATGAAATGAATTTATTTGTGGTGAGGTAGATGGACCTAGAGTGTGTCATACAGAGTGAAGTTAGTCAGAAAGAGAAAAACGAATACTGTATGCTAACACATATAGATGGAATCTAAAGAAAAAGGTTCTTAAGAACCTAGGGGCAGGGGCAGGGGCAGGACAGGAATAAAAATACAGATGTAGGGAATGGATTTGAGGACATGGGAAGGGTAAGCTGGGACGAAGTGAGAGTGGCATGGACATATATACACTAACAAATGTAAAATAAATAGCTAGTGGGAAGCAGCCTCATAGCACAGGGAGATCAGCTCTGTGCTTTGTGACCACCCAGAGCAGTGGGATAGGGAAGGTTGGAGGGAGATGCAAGAGGGAGGGGATATGGAGATATATGTATACCTATGGCTGTTTTACTTTGTTATATAGCAGAAACTAATACAACATTGTAAAGCAATTATACTCCCATAAAGATGTTAAAAAAAAATGATACTGCAATGGTAATAAACAATCTTGTAAAAAATATTATAATGAGTTTTATTTGTTTGCTAATTTTTAAAATTTGGGGGAGTGTGGTATTGTATTTTTTATTTTAATTATATATATATGCCTATTCCTGAATTCAAGCTCTCAATTCTCACCACATGACAGGCTGATAAATCAAGAAGCAAGTTGTTGGGACAAGGAATAGTGATTTTATTCAGAAAGCCAATAGACTGAGAAAATGGTGAATTAGTGTCCCAAAGAACCATCTTGCCCGGGTTTGGATGCTAGTTTCTTTTCTAGAACAATGATGAAGTAGGTGAGGAGGTAAAGTAAAAAGTCAATAAGTTGTTGCAAATATTCCCTAGTTCTGCTCAGACTCCAGAGAGTATGTGTTAATTTCTTCTTTTGAGGCGGGCCTGGTCAGGATGTTTCCTGTTAACTAAACAAAGGTATTTTAGCCTAATGCTCAGGCATGGAGGTAGGTTTCCCAGAGATGAGCCATTATGTATATTTTAAGCTATGGGCAATATCCCCTTAATGATTAACTTGTACCAAAAGGCATAGAATACAAAGGTTAAAGTAAAAGAAGCAGATCCAATATAGAGTCAGATTTGTTATTCCCATTACATGCCTATAAAATGTAGATGTAGATTTTGTCTCATTATATAAGTGGTGTAAGGTAGGAGAAGAGAATTGGGGAAAGCCATATAAATATTATTTTTATTTAAGAACTATACCAATCAGAGGAAGTAATGATCAGCAGTGGAGGGTAGTCACACACAATATATAGATGGAAACAGGGCCCAATAAAATCTGTCATATGGTTGGATGAAAGGTCTCAAGAGGAGACCCAACTACACAGTTTAATTCTCCATCTCTGGAGAAATAAAACCCCTTAGTGATATGAGTAAGTAAGCATAACAATGATGATAGTAAACTAAGGTGTAAGTCTAGTGAACAATCATGATTGATACGGAGTAAAGACAGGAGATACTGAGGATGATACAGAGAGCACAAAATTTGCTGAGAAAAGGAGAATTTCATTGCTTCTTTTTTAGTTGTTCTCAAATTTTAACATGCATTAGAATTACCTAGTATGTCTGTTAAAACACAGATTGCTGGGTCTTACCCTCCAAGTAAGTCAGTCTGGGTTAAGGGCTGAGAATTTGCATTTATAACAAATACCTAGGTAATACTGCTGGTGTAGATAATGCTGGTATAGATAAAACACTTGAGAACACTTTTCTATGTAAACTAGCAACACTGTCTTATTCAGTTTCCCTAGGCAGAAGCTGGTATATTCTTGCATGGACAACCCTAAATCGTCTTTTCTGATCACTATCACTCCAGATACTACCACAGGAGAATGAGGTCAACAAAGCATGATCTGGAAACAAGGTTGAAATAACAAACGTACATGACAAATGATAAAATGCAAGGCAATATGATGGACCTTCCTAAGACAGCATCCTGAAGTAAACTGCATTTATTTGCATATGAAAAGTGCAATATCAAATAAAAGCAACTTCTTAATTAGATTTTTCACATCTCAACCTAAACACACTGACAAAGGCAAGTCAAGAAATCTGTCAAGAAAAGATGAAAGTGACGTTTTAGAGAGAAAATAAGAAGTTTGTCTTCTGTCACTGTCTTTACAGTGAGGACTAATTGCCCCATGTATGACATGTTCTAAAGCTGTACCTCCTGGTAAGATATGTTTCCCCCGGCTGTATGAATCTCTTTGTGGTTTTGTTTTGTTTGTTTGTTTCTCAAAGAGCAAAGATCATACTCTTGGAGGAAATGTACTATATTTGAAATGGTCTCCAGTTTTCTTTGGAGGGAAAATGTGAGTAGCAGTGAGTGAAAATGCACATCATGAAGATTTAGACTGAATAGTTTGAAAAATTTGCTGGAAGATGAGTGAGTCTGTGTGTTGATGAGTACTAAGGAGAAACTCCAGCCCAACCTTCCACTTATTTACCTGAGGATCAAGTATATCTGAGCATGTCTAGAGGTATGGTGTGATGGGTCTGAAGATAGTCTATTTTGAGAGAGGGAACAAGACATCCTCTGTAAGGAAAATAAATCTAGGGAAAGTAGGTACTTCGATTTGATTGAACTAATAGAAATGTTCCATTTATTGAAGACAGAAGGTAATTTTGGATTCTGTCTCTGAGATTGTTTTCTGTCCATGTATACTCTCTGAGTCCTTGGGAATTCAAACTGAGAAAAATCTTGAAAGTGCTTTTTCACTAAAAAGAACAACTAAAGCCATTAGGCACACTGGACCACATAAGCTTGGTGCACATGAATGGAGAGTGATTCTAAGGTGGAAAAGAGTGTCCCTCTCACACCAGTAGGGAATGTTGCATGATGAGGCCATGTGGAGTGTGCCAACAAACAGCAGGGTATGGCATGAGCATCACCTGCAGCTGTTTGGCATAGAGGAATAATACTGGTTCCAAATAGGAAAACTATTGATATTCCTGTCACAGACAGGAGGTCAAATGTCTTTGTTTGCATAATATTCAAAAAGTAGTCTGTGTTGTGTTTTCTACTCAAGCACAGTATAATACTTATGGGTTTGAAATATATATGGGTTTTAAAATCAAGACATACATTTGTTTTACATGTGGCCCTCTAGCATAACATTGCTAACACTGTACTCTAATTTTTGGTTTTCCCCACTAGACAGTGAACTCCTTAAGAACAGAGACCAGATTTTGTATATCTTTATCACTTAGCACCTGACACAGAGGCAGTATTGAAATACATATTTGCGTTAATAGAGAGAAATAAAATCTTGCCTTTACCTCTGCAATTAATTAGATTGATTATGTTCTCTTGTTACCTGATCACAGAAAAAAAAAAAAAGAAATCCCACAAAGTATTCCTAGATGCTTATAATTATTGGTTTTAGGCTTGTACCTCTCTCCAGATTACAAGCTCCTCTAAATCAAGAGCTTATGTTTTGCTGACTACTGCAGAGCTGATGCCTATAACACGGGTTATCAATATATTTTTACTGCGAAGTATACACAATTGAAAATATAGACCTCTCACTCTTTCCCTAAAGTAAGTCATACCAAAAAATGCCATTAACCCTAGGTAAGGATGCAATGGATAATGCAGTCATATACCCTATTCGAATTCCTCCTTTGTTTCAATTTCTGAGAGGAGAACATTCATTTCCTTTTTTTTTAGTAATATAGAAATACCTTTAATATCATAAGTGAAAAATAAGTACATGAAATAGAATGCAGGCTATTATGATAGCTATATACAATTATGCAGAGAAGACCAAAAGGAAAAATATAAAATCATTTGTAATTTATTTGAGGATTGGGGATTATATATTTCCCCATCTATTTTTCAAAAGTGCACTATTGTTATAATACTTTAATAATAAAAATGTTAATTCAAAGATTATTAATAATATTCTTCACTTATTTCCAGTATGGCTGTAATGTTGGCTGAAAATATGAAACTTTCTTTCACACACCAATATTTTCAAGAATGGAATATTCTCATGCAGTATGTGGTAAGATGCATTATTTCTCTCTGGATTGGGCTGATATATTTTCAATCAAACCTGTTTCCTCTATGAAATTAAGTTTCCACTGGAGACTTTATTCTCACTGTATATAAACAGTAGTTAATAAAAAACCATTATTTTGAAATGTCAAGTGCTTCCTATTCTAAGATGTTTTTATACATTGATAACTTACAATCAGCTTGATTAAAGCACTGAAGCTTAAAAGTGCATTGGGACACCATCTTCATATACACAGGATAAACCCAGAGGTTAAATACAGAACTTAAACACAGAGGGTCAAATACAGAACTACTATTTCTGAGGGAGGTACCACTTAGGAAAACCATGCTTTTTATGCCAGGAGAGATGTACTTAAATCCAAGGCTTTCATCCCTTGGAAGATGAATGAAGATCCCTTTGTTTTTATCCTTCACCTCCTAGAATTCCCAGAACCTGACGGTAGAGAAATCCGCTTCTCTGGGTTGAGCAGAGAAGGGTGCAAATAGCTTTAGCTCAAACAATAATGCTGCATCCAATTTCATAAACGATTCCACTTTCCTGAGACTTTCTCCTTAAGTCTGCATCTCTTCCTGTGTTCCCTATCTTGATACATGGTTCCATCTTTCAGGAATTTACCTAAGAGAAACACTTCACAGATATTACAAGACTTCCCTCTTCTTCATTCAAAAACTGTCAACTTCTGTCAACTAAACCTCTAAAATGATTCTTGAGATGATTCTCTCTTTCTTTCTTTTTTTTTTCTTTTTTAACATTTTTATTGGAGAATAATTGCTTTACATATTTGTGTTAGTTTCTGCTGTATGACAAAGTGAATCAGCTATACATATACATATATCCCCATACCCCTCTTCGTGCGTCTCTCTCCCACCCTTCCTTTCCCACACCTCTGGGTGGTCACAAAGCACCGAGCTGATCATCCCTGTGCTATGTGTCTGCTTCCAACTAGCTACCAATTTACATTTGGTACTGTATATATGACAGTGCCACTGACTCATTTTATCCCAGCTTACCCTTCCCCTTCCCCATGTCCTCAAGTCCATTCTCAGTATTTTGTTGAGGATTTCCACATCTATGTTCATTAGCGATATTGGCCTGTAGTTTTCTTTATTTGTGACATCTTTGTCTAGTTTTTGGTATCAGTGTGATTGTGACCTCGTAGAATTAGCCTGGGAGTGTTCCTCCCTCTGCTGTATTTTGGGAGAATTTGAAAAGGATAGATGTTAGCTCTTCTCTAAATATTTGATAGAATTCCCCTGTGAAGCCATCTGGCCCTGGGCTTTTGTTTGTTGGAAGATTTTTAATCACAGTTTTCAATTTCAGTGCTTGTGATTGGTCTGTTTATATTTTCTATTTCTTCCTGGTTCAGTCTCAGAAGGTTGTGCTTTTCTAAGGATTTGTCCATTTCTTCCAGGTTGTCCATGTTATTGGCATATAGTTGCTTGTAGTAATCTCTCATGATCCTTTGTATTTCTGCAGTGTCAGTTGTTACTTCTCCTTTTTCATTTCTAACTCTGTTGATTTGAGTCTTCTCCCTTATTTTTCTTGATTAGTCTGGCTAATGGTTGATCAATTTTATCTTCTCAAAGAACCAGCTTTTAGATTTATTGATCTTTGCTATCATTTCCTTCATTTCTTTTTCATTTATTTCTGATCTGATCTTTATGATTTCTTTCCTTCTGCTAACTTTGAGTTTCTTTTGTTCTTCTTTCTCTAATTGCTTTCAGTGTAAGGTTAGGTTGTTTATTTGAGATTGTTCTTGTTTCTTGAGATAGGATTGTATTGCTATAAACTTCCCTCTTAGAACTGCTTTTGCTGCATCCCATAGGTCTTGGGCTGTTGAGTTTTCATTGTCATTTGTTTCTAGGTATTTTCTGATTTCCTCTTTGATTTCTTCAGTGATCTCTTGGTTATTTAGTAGTGTATTGTTTAGCCTCCATGTGTTTGTAACTTTTACAATTTTTTTTCCTGTAATTGATATCTAGTCTCCTAGCATTGTGGTCGGAAAATGTACTTGATACAAATTCAATTTTCTGAAATTTACCAAGATATGATTTATCCTGGAGAATGTTCCATGAGTGCTTGAGAAGAAAGTGTATTCTGTTGTTTTTGGATGGAATGTCCTATAAATATCAATTAAGTCCATCTTGATTAATATGTCATTTAAAGCTTGTGTTTCCTTATTTATTTTCATTTTAGTTGATCTGTCCATTGGTGAAAGTGAGGTGTTAGGCTCTACTATTATTGTGTTACTGTAGGTTTCCCCTTTTATGGCTGTTAGTATTTGCCTTATATATTGAGGTGCTCCTATGTTGAGTGCATAAAGCTTTACAATTTTTATATCTTCTTCTTGGATTGATCCCTTGATCATTATGTAGTGTCCTTCTTTGTCTCTTGTAATAGTCTTTATTTTAAATTTTATTTTGTCTGATATGAGAATTGCTACTCCAGCTTTCTTTTGATTTCCTTTTGCATGGAATATCTTATTCTATCCCCTCACTTTCAGTCTGTATGTTTCCCTAGGTCTGAAGTGGGTAGCTTGTAGACAGCATATATATGGGTCTTCTTTTTGTAACCATTCAATGTCTTTTGGTGGGTGCATTTAATCCAGTTACATTTAAGGAAATTATTGATATGTATGTTTCTATTACCATTTTCTGAAATGTTTTCAGTTTGTTATTGTAGGTCTTTTCCTTCTCTTGTGTCTCCTGCCTAGAGAAGTTCCTTAGCATTTGTTTTAAAGCTGGTTTGGTGATGCTGAATTCTCGTAGCTTTTGCTTGTCTGTAAAGGTTTTAATTTCTCCATCTAATCTGAATGAGATCCTTGCTGGGTAGAATAATCTTGGTTGTAGGTTTTTCCCTTTCATCACTTTAAATATGTCCTGCCACTCCCTTCTGGCTTGCAGAGTTTCTGCTGAAAGCTCAGCTGTTAACCTTATGGGGATTCTCTTGTATGTTATTTGTTGCTTTTCCCTTGATGATTTTAACATTTGTTCTTTGTATTTAATTTTTGATAGTTTGATTAATATGTGTCTTGGCCTGTTTCTCCATGGATTTATCCTATATGGGACTCTCTGTACTTCCTGAACTTGCTTGACTAGTTCCTTTCCTGTATTAGGGAAGTTTTCAACTATAATCTTTTACAATATTTTCTCAGTCCCTTTCTTTTCCCCCTCTTCTTCTGGGACTCCTATAATTCAAATGTGGGTACATTTAATGTTGTCCCAGAGGTCTCTGAGTCTGTCCTCAATTCTTTTCATTCTTTATTTTACTCTGCAGTAGTTATTTCCAGTATTTTATCTTCCAGGTCTGTTATTTGTTCTTCTGCCTCAGTTATTTATGCTATTGATTCCTTCTAGAGAAATTTTAATTTCATTTATTCTGTTGTTCCTCATTGTTTGTTTGCTTTTTAGTTCTTCTAGATCCTTTTTAAACATTTCTTGTGTTTTCTCCATTCTATTTCCAAGATTTTGGATCACATTTACTATTACTCTGAATTATTTTTCAGTTCAACTGCCTATTTCCTCTTCATGTGTTTCGTCTGGTCAGTTTTTACCTTGCTCCTCCATCTGCTGTGTATTTCTCTGTCTTCTCATTTTGCTTAATTTACTGTGTTTGGGGTTTCCTATTTGCATGCTGCAGGATCATAGTTCCTGCTGTTTTTGGTGTCTGCCCCCAGTTGTGAGTTTTGTTCAGTGTGTTGTGTAGGCTTCCTGGTGGAGGGGGTTGGTGCCTGTGTTCTGTTGGGTGGGGATGGATCTTTTCCTTCTGATGGGCAGGTCTTCTTCTGGTTGTGTGTTTTGGAGTGTTTGTGAACTTAGTATGATTTTAGGCAACCTCTCTGCTAATGGGTGGGGTTGTATTCTTGTCTTGTTAGTTGTTTGGCATGGGGTGTCCAGCACTGGAGCTTGCTGGTCGTTGAGTTGAGCTGGTTCTTAGTGTTGAGACTGAGACTGAGATCTCTGGGAGAGCTCTCACTGATATATATTACATGGGGCCGGGAGGTCTCTGGTGGTCCAATGTCCTTAACTTGGCTCTTCCACCTCCGAGGCTCAGGCCTGACACCTGGCCAGATCATCAAGACCCTGTCAGCCACAAAGCTCAGAAGAAAAAGGGGGAAAAAAGAAAGAAAGAAAAAAAAATAAGTAAAATAAAGTTATTAAAATAAAAAACATATATATATATATATAAATCCCATCCCTATTTTCTCTCTGTTTTTTCTTTTTTCTTTTGTCCTACCCAGGTACATGGGATTTTCTTGTCTTTTGGGAAGTCTGAGGATCTTCTGCCAGCATTCAGTAGGTGTTCTGTAGGAGTTGTTCCACATGTATATGTATTTTTGATGTATTTGTGACAAGGAAGGTGATCTCCATGTCTTACTCCTCCACTATCTTGAAAGTCCTCCTCTTTTTTACTTTTAGAATTAAAATATACAGTCTGGAACACCAAATAAAATAAAGTGATTATTGCCTGCAGCTTATTTATTTTGAACTGTGCCACATTCTTGGAAGATTCAATTAGTAGACCACAGAAACAATCACTATCAAGTGAACTATTCCTTGATAAGTACCATACAGAATGGAGAATATGGTTGTAAAATGAAAATATTATGGGATTTATTATTAGTGTATGAGGATAATTTTTACATGTGTCTGTGTGTGAAATCTGTTACCCTTGTCCCTTCCCAGATTTTTCTATAGGGCAACAATAGAGATGTTATTGTGTGAAACTTGCAGAGTTAGCTGTTGTTTTATATTTTGTGGAGGACATAGTGACTAACTTGGAAATTACTCTTTAACAATATTTCTCAAGATATTTTATGAAAATGAACAAAATCACATGGAAGCACTTAAAAATTCATAATCCTGAGCCCTACTCTAAATCATTTCACCTAGACCAGAAGCCTCATTCATTTTAGGAATTATTACTGGGTATATTCATACATTCCAAAGTTTGGTGTTGCTACTCTGTTACATAAAATGCTCATCAGCTTTTGATTTTCAAATTAAACCAGTATACGTTTTTTATTACTCTTATTATTTTGGAAGACCTAACAGAAGGAAACAGATGATTGATAAGGAGGAACTAAAATATTAATATTTTCTATAATTTAAACACTATGCTAGATTATTTCATAAAAGCTCTTTTTATTAAAACCTAAAAAACATACATTAATATTTTATTATCTACAGATGAGAAAGCTGACACTGGAGAGTTTATTCTTTTATGCTAATACAGTCACAGGATTTCTAAATTGAAGTATAGTTGACTTATAATATTATATTAGCCTCAGTTGTACAACATAATGATTTGATATTTTTATACATTATGAAATGATCACCACTACAGTAAGTCTAGATACCGTCTATCTCCATACAATGTTATTACATTATTATTGAATGTACTCCCTATGCTATACATTACATCCCCAGTACTTATTTATTTTATAACTTAAAGTTTGTAACTTTTAATCCCCTTCCCCTATTTCACCTACCTCTGGTAATCATCAGTTTGTTGAATCTGAGTCTCTTTCTGTTTTGTCATGTTTGTGCATTTGTTTTGTTTTGTTCTTAAATATCACACAAAAGCGAAATCATATGTTATTTGTGTTTCTCTGTCCGACTCATTTCACTTAGCCTAATACCGAACCTCTGGGTCCATCATGTTGTCACAAGTGGCAAGATTTCATTTTTCTCCATGGCTGAGTATAATTCCATAATATATATACCACATCTTTATTCATCTATCAATGGACACTTAGGTTGCATCTGTATCTTGGGCTATTGTAAATAATACTTCAATGAACATTATGGTACATATATATTTTTGAATTGGTGCTTTTGTTTTCTTCAGAGAAATACCTAGAAGTGGAATTGCTGGATTGTATGGTAGTTCTATTGATATTTTTAATTTAATCCACCAACAATGCACAAGGGCTCCCTTTTCTTGACATCCTTGCCAACACTTGTTATTTCTTATATTTTTGATAATAATCATTCTGGCAGCCATTGTGGTTTTGATCTACATTTCTCTGATCATTAGTGACTTTGAACATTTTTTGATCTGCCTGTTGGCCATCTGCTTGTCTTCTTTGAAAAGTGTCTATTCAGGTCTCCTGCTCATGTTTTTCTAATTGGATTTTTTTAAATTAAGTTGTATGTGTTCTTTATATATATTGGATATTAACTCCATATCATTTGAAATATCTTCTCCCATTCAGTAGGTTCTATATTTTTTTCCTCCTTTGTCATAAATTAATTGACCATAAATGTATGGGTTTATTTCTGGGCCTCTATCCTGTTCTAATGATGTATGTGTCTGTTTTCATGCCAGTGCCTTACTGTTTTGATTACTGGGCCACTCTTTATCTCTCCTTCAATTCTGAATGATAATTTCGCCAGGTAGAGTATTCTGGGTTGTATTTTTTTTTTTCTTTAAGTACTTTAAATATATCATGCCACTCTCTCATGGCCTGCATAGTGTCTGCTGAAAAAAATCATCTGATAGCCTTGAAGGGATTCCCTTGTATGTGACTAGTTGTTTTGCTCTTACTGCATTTAAAATTCTATCTATATCTTTAACTTTTGCCATTTTATTATTATATATCTTAGTGTAGATATCTTTATGTTCATCTTTTTTTGGGACTCTCTGTGCTTCCTGGACTGGATATCTGTGTCCTTCCTAAGTTAGGAACATTTTCAGCCATTATTTCTTCAAATACTTTTTTTGCACCTTTATCTCTTCTCTCTCCAGGAACCCTTAATGTGAATATTAGTATGCTTGACATTGTCCCAGAAGTCCCTTAAACTTCTCATTTTAATTTTTTTTGTATGTTCTGATTGGTTGATTTCCACTATTTTGTCTTCCAGATTGCTCATACGTTCATCTGTATCATCCAATTTGCTGTCATTTCCCTCTAGTGTATTTTTCATTTCAGTTATTGTATTCTTCAGCTTTGGTAGGTTATTTCTCATATATTCTAACTCTGTTGAATTTTCCACTGTGTTCCTCTATTCTTGTCCCAAGTTCAGTTAGCATATTTATGACCATTACATTGAACTTTTTATCAGGTAAATTACTTATCTCTGTTTCACTAGAATTTACTTCTGGGTTTTTATCTTGTTCTTTCATTTGGAACATATTCATTTTTCTCTTCATTTTCTTTGACTTTTTGTGGGTTTTTTCCCTATGAATTAAGCAAAACAGTTACCTCTATTTCTCTTGAAGGCCAAGATGCTGTAGTGTGGGAGCATACCCTGTGTAGACTGCCATGTACTGGATGGCTTTGGCAGGCCAACTGGGGCTGGATAAGACATCGGACAAGGGGGAGAGGGGTCCTGGAGTGCATTGGTCTGGAGCCACTCTGTCAGGATGACTGGAGCTGGAGTGGGCAGTTTTTCTAGGGTGCACCAGCCCAGGCTGAGGTTACCTTAATGGGATGGTTGAAGCTGTAGCAGGTGTGAGCCTGGGCCAGGCTGGTTTGGCCTTGACAGGCTGTCTAGAGCCCTAAGCCCTTGTCAAACTGCTGCCTCTCTTCTGGACCTTGGAGTGCATTTGTGCATGAATCTTTTAATAGCAGGGTCTTGATTTCCTATAGCCCTCCAGCTCTTCTGGATGTATACCCCATTGGTTGTCAAAGCCAGACAAGAGGGGGGTTTATCTTCCCTGTGATGGCCTCCACGGTGGGGTATCTGATGTGGGGTTCAAACTTATCACTCCTTAGAGAAGACCTCCACATTTGTGATATTCCCTCTAACTTATGGGTCACTGTGCTGGGGGTGTGTCTTGACTTGATAGCATCTTTGCCCCTTATGTCCAACTCAATGTGGCTTTATATTTATATCTTAGTTGAAGAGCTATTCTGATAGTGTTCAGGTCATTCTCAGAGATAGTTGTTCTATATGTAGTTGTAGTTTTGGTGTGTCCATTGGAGGTGACCTCTGGTGCCATCTTGATCCCACCCCCAGCTCATAGGATTTCAACTCAGATTCTCTACTTCACCTAAGCCTATATCCTTTTATTTCATCTTTCTGAGCACAAAACAGAAGTCAAGATGTATGCATGATAAATAATAGCACATTTCATGGGAATTCTAAAGAAGCAAAGATCAATGAGGGCTGTAGAGATGAGACCTGAAGTAGGCCTTGAAAATGGGTAGGGATTTCAAATAGGTGTTAATAGCAAAACATGTTAATAGTAAAAGAAGTGATTGATGGGGTGAATGTATGCATGCATAGATAAATAAATAAATATAATCTGGGGCATACGAAGTTCTCCTTCATACTAATTGCATAAATGTAAATTTGGGCTCAGTAGCCGACTAAAATACCTACCCAGTATTTCCTTGCAAATTTGAAAATAGTTCTTTATATGACAAAGACTATAAGAGATCTATAATATGAATCCATGAAAATTGAAACCCTTTCTTACTTAACAGCATATCATCAGTTTGGATTATGCAATGGAACACATTCTAAGTAAGAGAAATGGCATGAGTGATTACAGAGCAATAGGAATGAGAACAACCTACTTAAATAGAACCAGAAAAGCAGCTAGTTTAGACCAAGGTGTTTGGGGAGTAGTAGTAACATATATTTATAACATATCTTATGATTATAAAGCATTTTCATTTCCTTAATCATTTGATTCTCACAAAAGTATTATGAGTTATGAATTATTATTCCAATTTATTTTAAGCTGAGAAAGTTTTTACTTAAATTCATATGTCCTGGAAAAATTAGAGCTTGGATTCCATCACATATTTTTATTTCTGATTAGTCATGTTTTTTTGCTTATACTATGGATAGCCCATATTTGAATAGAGAATGGACTCAAGTTATGGAACAAATTAAGTCAATTTATAAATCAGATACTTATTGATTTGCTAAGTAACCAGTCTCTATAAAGATACTTGACTGGCTTCCCTGATGTCAGCCAAGATTTGATGTCCAATTACAAACTATTATCAAATTTTTTACCCTAAATGTAGTTTCTGCTATATTTTACCTTTGGGATAGTAGCACAAAGGGCTCTTAGAATGAGCTTTATGAAAAACAGTAGGCTTGTGCAGAAGTAGTGGAAAATAGCCAGCTTCCTTTCTTTTTCTTCACAATTTAAAACTGACCCCATAGCCTCTTACTCCCAAAAGCCTCCTCCTTTCTCTGTGCTCCAGTTAAGTACTCAAAACTCAAAGAATTTTAACTGAGAATCTTGATTCTGACCCTTCATCAGCCTTATTCATAATGACTGTATATACTCTTGTTGGGGGTTGTGCAGGTGGTACAGCTGCTTAAGACAAATTGCTACTGAGATTTTCCTTACTGGACATTTCAGAAAATGTAATAAATTTCTTACTACCACAGCAGTTTTTCTTCTAATTCAATCAGCTCTTCAGTCATACCAGAGTGAACAATGAGTAGTGAGTGTGTACTGAAGTGATCTGCTGGGGTCTGACCAGATATACTGTCAAAAATAGATAGTGACTGTTTTAGAAATTCTCTGAAAAAGAAGGATAGATCTTCTTTTTTTAAATGGGTAACAAAGAGGAAGACTAAAGACACATCAAGTGGGAGGAAGTTTTATGAATAAAGATATGGAACTCACAAAGGTAGTGTATTTGGAGGGAAAGAAGCATTTAAAAGGAATACCCAATTGCAAGAAAGCCTAATGTGTGGCCATATTGAAAACACAAGACTATGCATTTGATATCTTGTATTAGACTGTGAGAGTGAGACAGTTACTGATATGAGTCCCCATATCCATAACTCACAGTACTATGATCACCATTTATAATGATTAAGAAAGGGAAACACTATAAATGAGTCACTGAAGACATAATTCTTTAGAGAGGAAATCATTTTTGTTATATCTGATGTTTAAATATCATGTAAGAAAAAAACAATTTCTCAAATTGGGGATTTTAAAACAATGTTTTGCCTTAAAATGCTCTTGTTTGAGTGAATTAATAATTTCCCAGTATTACACACAGTTCCCAGACTGAGAGAGAGTTTAGAGCAATTTTATATTTACAGAAAACTTTCATTGCACAGTGTATCACAGATGGGTGTATGCTTTATGTAGAGGCCATATTAGATCCACTTCTGAAACCCAGTAGATTCCCAATAACACAGAACTGTTCTACCCACAAATTAGGAAACTGTGCTCTCAGAAACAAGTAGCACAGAATGCCCTCAAGGAGAAAAAGATGAAGAAATAAGACTTTCCTACCATATCTGATTTTCTAATATTAGCTTAGAAAGTTAAATGTTTTTATTCAGATAAATGAAGATGGCTATATGGTGAGCTGCATGGGGCTCTATTAAAAAGAAGGAATAATCAATTAATTAATCAGATCTCCTTGGGACAAGAATCAGTTTATCCAGCCCTCTTCCACTACACCTAAATAAGAAAAAGTCAGTCAAATGACTGAGAATGGAGTGATGCAGAACCAGGATGGGCACTAAGAGTGAGGACATATAGGGAGTAGATAGAGACCAAGGCTTTAGGAAGTACACAGGACTACCACAAAAGATCTGCAAGAAGATCAAAAGGATAAAGAAAACCTTAGGTGAAATAGCAGTGTTTAACTCAATGATCCTAATCTTTTATGAGGGCAAATTCTATTATACCCATAAAGAGTCAAACACATTTTGACTTCTATAACCCAAGATTCTATACGCAGGTTGTACATTACAGTGAGTTGAATGATTGGAGAAGAGAAATTTCAATTATGTATTATGAAGGGAAATTGTGCCTAGAAGGGAGAATTATGAAATAAATAATCTGGAGGGAAATAGTGTTTCTTGAGTCCTACTGTGACCTGATGAGAATTGGCTAATGTGTAATAAACACAGAAGTGCCAGCAATGCAAATAAAGTTGAGAAACCATGAGACAATTTTCATTCCATCAATGCCATTAAAGCTAGTGAGGTTTAAGTTTTGGAAGTTAGAAAATAAAACCTTAAGGATCTTTGGCAGAAGTAAAGAGTAGACAGGTTTGGAATAATATTAAAAAGTATGATGTAAACAAGGAATTTCAACAATAAAGGCTATAACTATCAATTGTTTTATTAGATAACATCTGTTAGATATTATGCTAGATTGGAAAGGAAGTTTAAAATGCACAGATGATTCTCAGAGGAGAATATTTCAAGAGGAGCAAAGAAGATATGAAATATTCATACAACTAATTTGAAACACAATGCTTGAGTAGAAGATGAGGTCTGAAAAATGAATAACTAACATAAAGTTAGAGAGTAAGATAGAAAGGGAAAATTTGATCTCAATGAAAGAGCATTTTAAAAGGCAGATTAAGGAGAGAAGGATGTAATGATACTGAAAAGGGTAGGAGCTGTTGCATTTTTACTTGGATCTGGAAATAGGAAGGAGAGGGGAGCTGTGGTTGGGCAATTATTTACAACACAAATGAGTTTCTTACTTGCAGGCAAGTAATTGCCATACAGACAGATATAATTTAATTTCTTGGCAGTTTTTTCTGCCTTAATAATATAATTATATTTGATTTAAGTGAGATAATATTTGTAAAACATCTGGCCAAGTAAATATGGATTCACTTTTCTTAAACCCCTACATCAAGGACCTTTGAAAACATTATCAATGTATATACAGTAGAGTTTCTAAATAGTTTTGTTTTGCCTCTCTTGACATCCTAGAAGATCACTAATGTAAATAATCAGTTTTTTTAAAAATCTAACTATTAAGTGCTCATATGATTGA
Organism: Monodon monoceros; assembly: GCF_005190385.1. Taxonomy (NCBI): domain Eukaryota; kingdom Metazoa; phylum Chordata; class Mammalia; order Artiodactyla; family Monodontidae; genus Monodon; species Monodon monoceros. Next base: position 2,316,588 of record NW_021703786.1, on the reverse strand, counting down.
TATATTTTAAATATCTGGACCATTGTAAAACAATATTAACATGATTTTTCTGAATATTTCAGTAATGGAGGCTTAAATATCTCTAGGCTGTGCTGTGCAGCTAGACATAACATGTCTCATTGTCACCACCTTGTCTCTCTAACATTAATACTCAAAATGATCAGAAGGTAAAACAATTTCAAACTCAGCTAGGAAAATACATGCAGATATTGAGGAAATGAGCAGTGAATACAACAGAAGAAAATAACACTTTTGCACAAGTTACATTTATAAAGTATAAAGGAAGATGTAGGGTGACATGTTACAGCAAGAAACAAAATGCAGTTTTCTGAAAGGAAATAGTGAAAAGAAATTAACAAATGGTATTGTTTGAAACATCAAAGGAAAAAAACTCATGAAATGAAAATAATTATTTTATGTTAGTCCTTAAATGGATGTTCGTGTTGTAAATGTTTATATAATGTATTTTTTATCTATATGTCTGTTATTTTAATTGAACTTGTTATCAAAACCTTTCCACAAAAAGGATTTCAGGTCTAAATTCTTTCACTAGTAATATATAATATATTTGATGTGCACCCTTGGGTATATTCTCATTTGTGAGGAATTTAATGAAACACATCAATTAATCTGGACACAAATGAATTGCCACCCCTAGGTGGTAAGTCTCGGGAAGCAAGTATTTTGTCTTATCAGATTTCATCACTACAATTAAGTTATTATGGAGCTCTACTGTAACTATTTTAATTTCACTACCCTTACCCATAAGCATCGAGATCATCTTCTCTTCCATGTGTGGAGCTATTATAAAATCAAATGAGTAGTTTTAGCTGAATTTGCCTTTTAGTGGTGTCACAAAACAATATAGCCTGAGTTTAAATATGAGTGGTTAGATTGAAGAAACTTTTTGGTGCGTGGTGGGGTCATATGAGGGAACTAAGATGGAGAAAGGAGACCTGGCCTGGGACTGAGTTCAGAAATAGGCTGTTCAGCTTTGGATAATCACTTAAGCATAATTACCTCATCCTTAAAATAAAATGAGTGATATTTAAGGAAGCTTCTAATTTTATAAACTACTAGACTAATATTGTGTGTGTGTTTTTCTAAACAGGTAAATACAAACTCAATATCATCTTGTATAATGTTTTGGAAATAACTAACCTTGGTTAAAAATCTGACCTGTGAAATTTTAATCTCCAAAGTAACATGATGAATAGAAACACACACATACACAGATACAAAGGTGATATATATACACACACATAAACACACACAGGTACACACACAGATGTGTATGTATACTATAAATTTATATATATAATTTATGATTGTAAAATAATGGATTTATATGTCAATATTGAAAATAAATGCAATAGGTTATTTGAAAAATAAATTTCCTATGTTAAACATGAATAGAGTATTTAAGATTAAGTTATGTTTCAAACTGAAAAACTATGTAAACCTTTGTACTTCTCACTGGATTTTCATGATGATATGATGTTGTTTATATACACTAAGGTTATTCTAGGTATCTCAGCACCAGTCTTATTTCAAATGTGTTTTCCTATTTTAAAACCTTATGTCATATAGCATTTCCATATACAGTAATTGGCTTAAGCAATCTGGTCATTATATTTCCACCACGTGTAAATCTACCTTGTATTCACTTAAGGCAGCTAATTGCTAGAAGTGAGAAGCATGCCAATTACATTCTCAATATACTCTGAGAAGGGTATGCTGGGTAAGTCACTTTCTGTGTATTTTACTCTACATTGTGATAAAAGTCAATATTTAAAATCTTTCTGAGAGTGTGTGCTGTATATTTGAGGCTCTTTAAGTAGAGTCCATTCCTACCAAATAAATTAGTAAAAATCTTTAAAAAATAAATAAATAAAAGTATTTCCAACAGTTTAAATGCCTTTGTTATTACGTTCATTCACTAGTAACTTCATCTAAGATATTGCTGTTTAGTCATTAAGTAAAATCTTGGATGTGAACAAAGATACCTAATAGCACTCCCTTTTTTTTTGCTTTGAGATTTGTTTTTTACAGTAAATAGCAACTTGCCATGCAACAATAAAGCAAATACAAAATGCAAAAAGAGAGTTTCTGTACAGCACTTCAAGGCAATTTGGAAAGTCATAGGTTCATCATATAAATAATGGCTTCTGAGATTTGATCCTTAGAGTTTCATAAAAATAGTTTTTCAGTAGTTATTTTTGAAGCACTCATTAAGAGAAAGAATTCTAGACATTACTTGAGTTTTGTACTACACAAATAATATATTTTAAAGGTACATGGAATAAATAGCAAATATTTAGCTACATGACTTGATTTACAATAATATTTGAAGGAATCTTGAGGAAAAGGTTACTATGCTTATGACACTCAGGTGGTGTTTTTGAAACATATAAGTGGTCAATTCTCCATTTTACCTTCCCTGATTGTACTGACAGTACATGTACAATTTCAAGCTACTCGATTTTAAGGAAAAATGCTCTGCAACCTCAGTATTAGATCCAAGGTGAAAACAATATTTACAAGGACATAAATGCTAAAATGTCCTATGTCTAATATTTAATCACAAGACAAAATGTGTTGATAAAAGAGTGTTCACTATGTTCTTTATAAGATGATTTTAATTTTTAGAATAAGTAATAGCTATCATGTTACATGTAATAACTGTGTTTTAATGTGGTTGTTGAGCTCCAAAAATTTGAGGTCTTTTTTTCTCACTCTCATTTTCTCATTTTTCATTTCTCATTCTTTTTTTCTCATTCTCAAACCACTCACTGTGGTAGTGGTGTCAGGGGGGTGGGGGAGGGGAGCATGATATTGAAAATTGTCAATCAGTTACCAGTTAAACATTTAGAAAGAGACCTTCACATTTCCTAGTGACAGACTACAAAATATATCATTTATCTGTGCACTCTGAAGTAATGCAAAATTCCCCACAATGGGCTATCAGTAACTCGACTGGCCTTGCTAGGGTATTACAAGAAATTCTTTATCACACTCTGAAAGATTCCACAGTGTCATGTATTCTGAACTTGGACATTAAAAAGAGGTAAAAGCATTTACTTTCCCCCTTTGATCTGTCAGTACTTTAAAAACCAGAAAATAACTTTACTACTCTTCCAGAGATCCATCCAGACACACACAAAGCCTTGGTTTTCACTCAGGGTCACTGTCAGCCTTCAATGAATTAAATACCGAAATTGAATTCTTGGTTTTTAGTCCCCGGTTGTAACTAACAGATGTGCAATTACTCCCTGACCACACACACCCTGATTCCCATCTTTCTCTTCTTGCAATGCCTTGCTTTTCTTGTGACAAATTCTGTGTGATTAAAAATGAAAAGAAAAATAAGAAGTGAAATGGAAGAAAATAGGACAGAATAAATTTTATCTACTTTGTTGGCTTTTTACAGAAATCACAGATCAATCCACTTGATACCGAGCAGGGTTCTTGGCCTTCCCCAATCAATACAAATTGACTAAAGGCAAGACAAGAAATTCAGGCAAGGCTTTATTGGGACCCCTGCTGCAGCAGGGGGGAGCTACAACAAGCAACATGTTCCCTTGCTTGCTTTCTTGCTGAAGGGAGCAAGCTTGCTCCTTAAATGGAGTGAGGGTAGGGGTGTGTCCAGGGCTTGGGCCGGAGGGGTGGCTTAGGTGTTTTGCCCACTCCCTAGGTAGTGGTATGTGCATGGGGCATACGCAGTACACTGTTTTTGCTCCAGGCTCTTAAAAATTGGCGGTTGGGTTTTTAGGTCTCTTTTTATCTTTTGACCAGAATTTGCCCCAACTGTGCATGCATGCAGTTATTTTTTGTCCCATATAGTTTCTTTGTATTTTATTGCTAAAGGAGAGGTGGGTCCAGGTACAGGCATTGCAACACTGCAGCAAAGGGTCCCAGGTCCCAGCCTGTCTCACACTGAGACACACAAGTGTTGAAAATTTCACTTCAAATACTGAATGAATGTTATCTCATTATTTTGTCCCTCACATTTGAAGGTATTTGGCATAAAGGATAACATGTGAAAATAAATTTAATTCAATTCCTCATTCTAGCTATGTTGCTGATCGTCCTGGTAAGAAAAATGATGTTTTACCATGATTAAAATGTTTTCCATCTTGCCCTATGATCATCTCATTTTCCCTTAGGAAGTAAAAGAGAGTCTTTGTATATATTGCCAAATCCTTTACATTCCTTAAGCTGTCCTTTGAAGCATTTTAAGTCCATTACATTAGATTAAGTAGAGGATATAATGTGGTAAGATCTAGCTCTATAGACTACTTTATGTCGTCCAGTTTGTTTAATTTTCATTTCAAGCTTAAAATGATGTGATTTCACTTCCCTCTCTTGATATTGCTATAAATATCCTGGCTTTGTTTGCAAAACATGCAAAAATTTTAACCTTAGGAAAATGAGTATAAACTAAGGCCTAATGTGGGGGCTGAAAAATGGAGTGGTGCAAATGATTAAAGGTACTAATCACACTTTAGGAGTGATTACTTTTAGAAGAAGGGAAATTTCCCAACATTCTAAATGCAATCAGAATTATCTGTATGTTAATTTCTTAGTGAGAAAACTATGGTAATTATTATAAATGACAAAATAGAGGCAGGGCACTTATCAAGAAAAGTAATTTTTTTAGCTAAATTCTAAAAAAAAATTGTTCTAAAACAAATGCTTTGTTTTGTATGACATGGTATAACAGCCCCTATGCATAAAAAGTCTAAATTTAAGTAGATATCTCAAGACTACACATATATGACAATAAAAAAATGTGTGATAGTAATAATAATGTTAGTGTTAAATATATTCTAAGTGTGTCAGGCTGAGTCAGTATGCTACTGGCAGCATTGAGATGAACCTCAATCAGATGATTGAGGTTCAACTCTAGAAGTCTCCAGGCAGAATCAATGTCTGTGAGCTGGGAGGTAGTGCAATTTTTCCTCAGGGATCTCTGTTGAGGATGAAGTAGGATTCTAAATAGCAACTAGAGACAGTAAACAGAAGACCAGGCAAGGATTAATATTTTTCTCAGGATTTCAACTAAATAGAGAGATGTTCATTGCAGTATTCCAGTCCAGGTAAATCAAGGAAATAGGGGCTTCCCTGGTGGCGCAGTGGTTGAGAGCCCGTCTGCTGATACAGGGGACACGGGTTCATGCCCCAGTCCGGGAAGATCCTACATGCTGCAGAGCAGCTGGGCCCGTGAGCCACGGCCGCTGAGCCTGCGCGTCCCGAGCCTGTGCTCCGCAATGGGAGAGGCCACAGCAGTGAGAGGCCGGCGTAACCCCCACCCTCCCAAAAAAAGAAAAGAAATCAGGACAAAATAGAGTACCAAAGATTGATGGGAATGTTTTGGGGGATGAAATTGGGGAATATATAATAAGTGAATGTTGAGGACCTTACTCCAGAGTGTCTTATATGGACTTGAAAAAGCAAGACTACGTGAGCATTCACAACTGAGGTCAGCTGGAATTCCTTTCCCATTTCCTAGTTTGACTGCAGTGCATTCACTACCCAAGTGAGGCTGAGTCTCGAAGTGGAATTTCTTCAGTAAGTGCAACTCCTCATGTATGAGAAACTTATTTGGGCAGATGCTTTTCAAAATTATTCAGTTCTTTAGGAATACAACTCTTTATCAGAAATTCATCACTCAACAGTCTGTGTTTCACAGTTTATTTTATAGAGATTGTACACTGGTGGCCTGTTGGCCAAATTCAGTCTGTGAAACTGCTTTATTTAGACTTTACAGTGATTTAAACTATTTTGAAATAATTCCAATTTTAAAAATCAGATAAATATGTGGATATCAGGCTCTTGGTGAGAAACTGGTTATGGTGTGCTCACATTTCTACATGATAAGTATCAAAATGATTGAAATTCATACTCTCAAGTTAACCATGAGCCTCATCATTCTTACACATAATCAGTTTTACACATTTATGTTAATTTATCTACCAGCCACTTGGGACTTTGTTTTTTTAACTCCAAGCTTATAATATTTGCTTCTCACTTTTTTCTTTATATTCTCTGGCTTTATTAAACCAGAAATATCTCCTTCATTTGCTAGAATCTTCAAATTATAAGATTTGCCTGTTATAGAAAGAATCTCCATCTGGAGAAACTCACAGTCTACGAGTGCATTGTCAAAAGTGGTATAGCATCATGTCAGTTGCTTGGGTTTGAGTCACAGGTCCAAAACGTGCATCCCCTATGACACTAGCAATTTCCTTAACTACACTAAACCTCAACTACTTCATCTATGAAATGGAGAAAATTAGTATTATAGTGAAATATTTTGTAATATTTGTGTGTATATATGTGTGTGTGTATATATATGTGTGTATAAATATGCATATATTTGAATACATCATTTTGTAATATGATATAATTATGAGATAGTATAGATAATGATAATATAATATGTTACAGAGTAATAATGTTAATGATAACAATAATATCTAACATGTACTGAATGCTTTGCTATATGCCCAGCACTTCTTTAAGTGCTCTGTATCTGCATCTTATCTATTCATGATAGCACCTTGTGAGCTTGGTATTATTGTTGTCATCTACATTTATAGATGAGGATTTAAAGCCAGTACTCTGACTCCAGAGGCTCTATTAATGCTTGCAAAGATTTTAACAAAGTATATGAGACATGATTTTCTAAGGGAAACAGGGTTTTTGATTTTTTTTTTTTACAGTCAATTAATTACACTATCTGTATAATGTTAAAATATCTGGAAAAGACACTAAGAGAAGAAAGTCCTTTATAACAGTTGCCTACTTTCACATCCTAGAAGAAGCAAAGCATATCATGTTAGACCTCCCTTAGCATCAAGATTAAGAAACCCAGTTAATAGTAGAGTTATTAAATTGCTTAGTTAACTAAATGTTTTTGAGTGTTAACTGCTGTGATATTCATTTCCAAAGTAATCTAACATTGAAGCTGTGTCTACGGTGGGAAATCTAAAGCCAATTACATTTTTTTGAAAGAAAAACAATAGGGATGGGCTTGAGGTCAGTAAAGCAGTGATCTGCAAAATATTCACTTTTAGAACTGACAAAATCCAGGGACTTCATCCTTTGTCACTCCAAAGGGTGGGCAGTCAGCTCACCTTGACCCTTTGTTGGACTTCCTTCAATAGATACAATTGGCATGTCTCAAGGAGGATGGAAGTTATGGTGGAAGTGCTCTGAAAATTCAACAGAGATGATTTCTTGGAAATAAAATCACACAAAATCTTGTTTACACAAATGAGAGCCAGACTGCCACTAATTAAATGATTTTCTATATGAAAAAGTCTACTCCAAGAGCTCTTCATCCCTAAAAATTCTGGTTTGAAGCTGTTTAAATGAAGGTCTTAGAAAACCTTTGACAAAACCATTTGGTTGAGTATCTCCCTATGAATGCAATGTGAAAAACCCAAATTTGTGACTTCATATTAAGCTAACTACAGTAATGATAACGCTAGAGGCAGAGCACTTATCTAGGAAAAGAGAATCAGAGAACATACTCCCCCCCCCACAACTAAATCCTGTGTTCTTGCCATTTCTTTTTTCTTTTTTTTTTTTTACATCTTTATTTGAGTATAATTGTTTTACAATGATGTGTTAGTTTCTGCTTTATAACAAAGTGAATCAGTTATACATATGTTCCCATGTCTCTTCCCTCTTGCGTCTCCCTCCCTCGCACCCTCCTTATCCCACCCCTCTAGTTGGTCATAAAGCACCGAGCTAATCTCCCTGTGCTATGCGACTGCTTCCCACTAGCTAGTTATTTTACGTTTGGTAGTGTATATATGTCCATGCCACTCTGTCTTTGTCACAGCTTACCTTTCCCCCTCCCCATATCCTCAAGTAGGTCTGTGTCTTTATTCCTGTCTTACCCCTACGTTCTTCATGACATTTTTTTTTCTTAAATTCCATATATATGTGTTAGCATACAGTATTTGTCTTTCTCTTTCTGACTTACTTCACTCTGTATGACAGACTCTATGTCCATCCACCTCATTACAAATAGCTCAATTTCATTTCTTTTTATGGTTGAGTAATATTCCATTGTATATATGTGCCACATCTTCTTTATCCATTCATCTGATGGTGGACACTTAGGTTGTTTCCATCTCTGGGTTACTGTAAATAGAGCTGCAATGAGCATTTTTGTACATGACGCTTTTTGAATTATCGTTTTCTCAGGGTATATGCCCAGTAGTGGGATTGCTGGATCATATGGCAGTTCTATTTGCAGTTTTTTAAAGAACTTCCATACTGTTCTCCATAGTGGCTGTACCAATTCACATTCCCACCAGCAGTGCAACAGTGTTCCCTTTTCTTGACACCCTCTCCAGCATTTATTGTTTGTATATTTTTTGATGATGGCCATTCTGACTGGTGTGAGATGATATCTCATTGTAGTTTTGATTTGCATTTCTCTAATGATAAATGATGTTGAGCATCCTTTCATATGTTTGTTGGCAGTCTGTATATCTTCTTTGGAGAAATGTCTATTTAGGTCTTCTGCCCATTTTTGGATTGGGTTGTTTGTTTTTTTGTTATTGAGCTGCATGAGCTGCTTATAAACTTTGGAGATTAATCCTTTGTCAGTTGCTTCATTTGCAAATATTTTCTACCATTCTGAGGGTTGTATTTTGGTCTTGTTTATGGTTTCCTTTGCTGTGCAAAACGTTTCAAGTTTCATTAGGTCTCATTTGTTTATTTTTTTTTCTTTCCATTTCTCTAGGAGGTGGGTCAAAAAGGATCTTGCTGTGATTTATGTCATAGAGTGTTCTGCCTATGTTTTCCTCTAAGAGTTTGATAGTTTCTGGCCTTACATTTAGGTCTTTAATCCATTTTGAGCTTATTTTTTTGTGTGGTGTTAGGGAGTGATCTAATCTCATACTTTTACATGTACCTGTCCAGTTTTCCCAGCACCACTTATTGAAGAGGCTGTCCTTTCTCCACTGTACATTCCTGCCCCCTTTATCAAAGATAAGGTGACCATATGTGCGTGGGTTTATCTCTGGGCTTACTATCCTATTCTATTGCTTTGTGTTTCTCTTTTTATGCAAGTACCATACTGTCTTGATTACTGTAGCTTTGTAGTATAGTCTGATGTCAGGGAGCCTGATTCCTCCAGCTCCGTTTTTCGTTCTCAAGATTGCTTTGGCTATTCGGGGTCTTTTGTGTTTCCGTACAAATTGTGAAATTTGTTGTTCTAGCTCTGTGAAAAATGCCAGTGGTCGTTTGATAGGGATTGCATTGAATCTGTAGATTGCTTTGGGTAGTAGAGTCATTTTCACAATGTTGATTCTTCCAATTCAAGAACATGGTATATCTCTCCATCTATTTGTATCATCTTTAATTTCTTTCATCAGTGTCTTATAATTTTCTGCATACAGGTCTTTTGTCTCCTTAGGTAGGTTTATTCCTAGATATTTTATGCTTTTTGTTGCAATGGTAAATGAGAGTGTTTTCCTGATTTCACTTTCAGATTTTTCATCAATAGTTTATAGGAATGCCAGAGATTTCTGTGCATTATTTTTGTATCCTGCTACTTTACCAAATTCATTGATTAGCTCTAGCAGTTTTCTGGTAGCATTTTTAGGATTCTCTATGTATAATATCATGTTATTTGCAAACAGTGACAGCTTTACTTGTTCTTTGGATAGATAGAATCCTTGCATTCCTGGAATAAACCCCACTTGATCATGGTGTATGATCCTTTCAATGTGCTGTTGGATTCTGTTTGCTAGTATTTTGTTGAGGATTTTTGCATCTATGTACATCAGTGATATTGGTCTGTAGTTTTCTTTCTGTGTGGCATCATTGTCTGGTTTTGGTATCAGGGTGATGGTGGCCTTGTAGAATGAGTTTGGGAATGTTCCTCCCTCTGCTATATTTTGGAAGAATTTGAGAAGGATAGGTGTTAGCTCTTCTCCAAATATTTGATAGAATTCGCCTGTGTAGCCATCTGGTCCTGGGCTTTTGTTTGTTGGAAGATTTTTAATCACAGTTTCAATTTCAGTGCTTGTGATTGGTCTGTTCATATTTTCTATTTCTTCCTGAATCAGCCTTGGCAGGTTGTGCATTTCTAAGAATTTGTCCTTTTCTTCCAGGTTGTCTGTTTTATTGGCATAGAGTTGCTTGTAGTTATCTCTCATGATCTTTTGTATTTCTGCAGTGTCAGTTGTTACTTCTCCTTTCTCATTTCTAATTCTATTGATTTGAGTCTTCTCCCTTTTTTTCTCGATGAGTCTGGCTAATGTTTATCAATTTTGTTTTTCTTCTCAAAGAACCCAATTTTAGTTTTATTGACCTTTGCTATCATTTCCTCCATTTCTTTTTCATTTATTTCTGATCTGACTTTTATGATTTCTTTCCTTCTGCCAACTTTGGGGTTGTTTTGCTCTTTCTCTAATTGCTTTAGGTGCAAGGTTAGGTTGTTTATTTGAGGTGTTTTTTGTTTCTTCAGGTAGGATTGTATTGCTATAAACTTCCCTCTTACAGCTGCTTTTGCTGCACCCCATAGGTTTTGGGTCATCGTGTCTCCATTGTCATTTGTTTCTAGGAGTTTTTTGATTTCTTCAGTGAGCACTTCGTTAGTAAGTAGTATATTGTTTAGTCTCAGTGTGTTTGTATTTTTTACAGATCTTTTCCTGTAATTGATATCTAGTCTCATAGCATTGTGTTTGGAAAAGATACTTGATACAATTTCAATTTTCTTAAATTTACCAAGGCTTGATTTGTGACCCAAGATATGATCTATCCTGGAGAATGTTCCATGAGCACTTGAGAAAAATGTGTATTCTGTTGTTTTTGGATGGAATGTCCTATAAATATCAATTAAGTCCATCTTGTTTAATGTATCATTTAAAGCTTGTGTTTCCTGATTTATTTTCATTTTGGATGATCTGTCCATGGGTGAAAGTGGGGTGTTAAAGTCCCCTACTATGAATGTGTTACTGTCAATTTCCCCTTTTATGGCTGTTAGTATTTGCCTTATGTATTGAGGTGCTCCTATGTTGGGTGCAAAAATATTTACAATTGTTATATCTTCTTCTTGGATTGATCCCTTTATCATTATGTACTGTACTTCTTTGTCTCTTCTAATAATCTTTATTTTAAAGTGTATTTTGGCTGATATGAGAATTGCTGCTTCAGCTTTCTTTTGTTTTCCATTTGCATGGAATATCTTTTTCCATCCCCTTACTTTCAGTCTGTATGTGTCTCTAGGTCTGAAGTGGGTCTCTTGTAGACAGCACATTTATGGGTCTTGTTTTTGTATCCATTCAACCAATCTGTGTCTTTTGTTGGGAGCATTTAGTCCATTTACTTTTAAGGTAATTATCAATATGTATGTTCCTATTCCCATTTTCTTAATTGTTTTGGGTTCATTTTTGTAGGTTTTTTCCTTCTCTTTTGTTTCCTGCCTAGAGAAGTTACTTTAGCATTTGTTGTAAAGCTGGTTTGGTGTTGCTGAACTCTCTCAGCTTTTGCTTGTCTGTAAAGATTTTAATTTCTCCATCAAATCTGAATGAGATCCTTGCTGGGTAGAGTAATCTTGGTTGTAGGTTTTTCTCCTTCATCACTTTAAATATGTCCTGCCAGTCCCTTCTGACTTGCAGAGTTTCTGCTGAAAGATCAGCTGTTAACCTTATGGGGATTCACTTGTGTGTTATTCGTTGTTTTTCCCTTGCTGCTTTTAACATGTTTTCTTTGTATTTAATTTTTGACAGTTTGATTAATATGTGTCTTGCTGTATTTCTCCTTGGATGTATACTGTATGGGACTCTGTGTGCTTCCTGGACTTGATTAACTCTTTTGCCTCCTATATTAGGGAAAATTTCAACTACAATCTCTTCAAATATTTTCTCAGTCCCTTTCTTTTTCTCTTCTTCTTCTGGGATCCCTATAATTTGAATGTTGGTGTGTTTAATGTAGTCCCAGACGTCTCTGAGACTGTCCTCAGTTCTTTTCATTCTTTTTTCTTTATTCTGCTCTGCAGTAGTTATTTCCAGTATTTTATCTTCCAGGTCACTTATCCGTTCTTCTGCCTCAGTTATTCAGCTATTGTTCCCATCTGGAATATTTTTAATTTATTGTGTTGGTCATTGTTGTTTGTTTCATCTTTAGTTCTTCTAGGTCTTTGTTAAATGTTTCTTGCATTTTGTCCATTCTACTTCCAAGATTTCGGATCATCTTTACTATCAATATTCTTTTTCAGGTAGACTGCCTATTTCCTCTTCCTTTGTTTGGTCTGGTGGGTTTTTATCTTGCTCCTTCATCTGCTGTGTGTTTTTCTGTCTTCTCATTTTGCTTATCTTGCTGTGTTTGGGGTCTCCTTTTTGGAGGCTGCAGGTTCTTAGTTCCTGTTGTTTTTGGTGTCTGTCCCCAGTGGCTAAATTTCGTTCACTGGGTTGTGTCGGTTTCCTGGTGGAGGGGACTAGTGTCTGTGTTCTGGTGGATGAGGCTGGATCTTGTCTTTCTGGCGGGCAGGTTCATATCTAATGGTGTGTTTTGGGGTGTCTGTGGACTTATTATCATTTTAGGCAGCCTCTCTGCTAATGGGTGGGGTTGTGTTCCTGTCTTGCTAGTTGTTTGGCATAGGGTGTCCAGCACTGTAGCTTGCTGGTCATTGAATGAAGCTGGGTGCTGGTGTTGAGATGGAGATCTCTGGGAGATTTTTGCCATTTGATATTATGGGGAGCTGGGAGGTCTCTTGTGGACCAGTGTTCTGAAGTTGGCTCTCCCACCTCAGAGTCACAGCACTGACTCCTGGCTGCAGCACCAAGACCCTTTCATCCACATGGCTTAGAATAAAAGGGAGAAAAAGTAGAAAGAAAGAAAGAAAGAAAGAAAGAAAGAAAGAAAGAAAGAAAGAAAGAAAGAAAGAAGGAAGGAAGGAAGGAAGGAAGGAAGGAAGGAAAGAAGGAAGGAAGGAAGGAAGAAAGAAAGAAAGAAAGAAAGAAAGAAAGAAAGAAAGAAAGAAAG